>NC_088860.1:44952997-45264782 GCF_963853765.1 Magallana gigas | reverse complement strand
TTTATTACCTAGTTCAAACTGAAACACAATAACAACATCAATAAGAGGTTGCGCACACTATGTTATCCGAACAGACGCATAAAATACCCTATGTTTTGTAAAATTTGTTTTCAGTCGTAACAATCTGGTTAGTTAGGTATAGGATTGACCAATTATTGCTTTTTTGAAATAAAACATCAAAGGGAAAAATAAACACGAGACAGTAGACGGAAGGCAGTAGCGAACATGTAAAAAAAACACGAGTCAACACAGGCAAACCCAATTTAGCATGGACTTTGGAAGTGAAAACTGACGCTTGCGTTTGTCGTCACGGATTTGACATATTCTACATGACAAGTAGTTTTGAAACATAGATAACGCCAAGTATAGTGCTAGACCTATTTGATACTGAAAACGCTTGATCATCGACTCACTTATTGACCTTTTGGTTTAATAATTTAAATTGATTAGACTGGTTTTAAATATCAAAATTATACTTCATTTAAAACCAGAAGGTTTCAGTAAAAATGTACAAACTCGATGAAATTCTCATCAGTTGTGCAATATTAATAAATGCATAATTAATTTTCTTCTCTATAAAAGTTTTCATCTTTAATCACTTTGAGACACTTCTTGATTGCTCATATCTGTTTTGATGTTAATATCTAATAATGCGTTTCAATATTTTAGAGAAAGCTCGACGGATACAAGTTTCCAGTGTATACAACAACATTTTGTCCAAGAATTAAAACAGAATGGAATGAGAGGTCGTCGGCTCTCAACTGTAACAAAAGTAACGGCTACATGTGTTTACCGAACGATCGCTTCGATGAGCTTTTAGAGTTCTGTTACAGAGAACCTGTTGAAAGAATTCAGAAAGGTAAAAATGTCTTTCTCGTATTCAAAGTAAATGCAAATTTTTCATTTGTTCAGGTATCAATCGTGAACAAAACATATTATATATATACACTGCGATATTTTTTGGATTTAACTATATATATATATATATATATATATATATATATATATATATATATATATATATATATATATATATATATAATATATATATATATATATATATATATATATATATATTCCTGATGGTCAATAGGCGTCAATTACCCTTGCAACATTGCATTACAACTTGTTATCGAATTACTTGGCTATTCCTTTTGGTTATACCACTATTCTCTTTGGTTACACCACTTGGTTTAGCAACTTGATCAAACACCTTGACACTACATCACTTACATGTAACTTGTAATTGTCAAAATAACGTAACGATGTGTACCTAAATGCAGAATTTCCACCGATTCTTATAGTAGTCAAATGTTAAAGAGCACACCACGATGGTATTTTATTTCAATGCATTGCTTCTGCATACATTATACACTCTAAACAATACTGTAAACCAACTCCTATTCACGACGACTTTATTTTGCAATTTACCAGAGATGAAGTGGTTCGCAGTGTATCATAGTCGTATAAGTAGATATATTTAGTTAATCGCAGAACAAATCTGGAGTTCTTCTCCATTTATATCAGAACGAGGCTCAAGGTTATAATTAAACCGACAGGAAATAACTCATTTCATAAGCATATATTGTTACATCCTCCTTCCTTAGCTGAAAATGATAAAAAAATCATCAAAGAATTAATTTAAAAATTTGATTAAGGAGGTTGGCACCGGAAATAATAGTTATGTCAATCATCAAAAAATCACTTGGATATGAAGATGGGGTACTAAATTGTCATTTATTTTAAATCAAATGTTCCTTGCCTTTTTTTTTTTTAATATAGGACCCCTTACAGAAAATATAATTTTTCTGAAATTGACATGGCAATTGATAATCTGAGGAAATCAAACAAATATTTAAAATTGGAACTATAATCAAGTATGATTTAAATACAGTATGGAATTGAACACATGCAGTGACTATAAAAGTAAAATTTAAGGCAAAGATTAAAAAATTCTTGCTTTACCGCTGGCTTCAAAGGCCAGTACATAATGAACACAACGACAGATGTTACAAAAGTTTTGAGTAATCAAATTATAACGCAAATAAACTATAGTTATGTAATCTTTCCAATACTTTGCATAAAAATATATATACATTTAATGTCTCATTTAAAAATAATTTAATTTCATACAAATTGAAGCTTTTGATTGGATTAGCCAGTCACATGACAGTGTTTTATATTGTATAAAGAATGTTGCCCATGGGGCCACGCCCCCTTGACAACAATGAGCCGGAACTACTTTTATCATTACTTCCTGTTTACATTAGAGATCATATTATACACATTATATACAATCTTAAACCTTGAAAAATAAATATCATTAAAAAAAATTGTTTGTATTGTTCATTTAAACAATTAAGACAAGGTTTATACCAAATATATTATTGAGACAAAATTCAGATGGAACTATAGTTGTTTGGATTGTTGTCGTCTGCTTATAAACAACATGGCAGATTTTGAGATGCTGGGTGTAGGGGAGACTATAGAGATTATAAATATTGATTGGGACACACTGCACCAATTACTGGACGGTGAATTTGATGTCTCAACATCAACAAATGAAGCAGAGGAGGAGCTTGAGAGGGTTTTAAGCCCTATAAAAACATAAGAAACAATGTTGCAAGAGCCATCCTATAGCAAGAGATTTAAATCTGTCAGTGATGCAGAAATTCAGGATCTTAAAGAAAGAAGACAGTCAAAAGCCACAAAATCTAACACTAAGTGGGGATTAAATTTGTTTCAAGGTAAATTTATGATTTAAATATTTAATGAAATGCTAAAATTGAAAATATCAAGTCATCATCACTTACATTTTGTACATCCAGATTGGGACTTGAACCCAAATTCCCCACACAAAATGCATGGTTGCTTTAACATTAAGCTATCTGGATTTCTGTACATGTAAATAAGCATGATAAATAATTTGATATGTTCAAAACAAAAATTTCAAATTTATTAACAGAATGGAGTGTTGAGGCTCTTGGGCAGCCAACCAACTTTCATTCAATTTCTGCACCTGAGCTCAATAGCCATCTTGAAAAGTTCTATGCAGAGGATGCACCAAGGCCAAATGAAAAAAGATCTCAATCTATGACCAAACAACAAGCGTCTGAATATCATAACAATACATTCAAAAGCATAAGATCAGCATTAAACCGTCACATTTATGATATTGGACGACAATTTGATATCGTACGTGACCGAGAATTTAGAGAAAGTAACAATGTTTTAGATGGAAAACTAAAGAAAAACCTACAAGATGGCCTCTCACGACCAATCAAACACAAAGAAATCATTCCTAAACAGGACCTTGATGCAAATGAAAACCCAAAAGAGAAAAGAATGTATGAGGTACCTTCTGCTGGGGCAAAATGTCCAGTCGCCTCTTTGAAACTCTACCTCTCGAAGTTGGACCCTAAGGCAACATTTTTATTTAACAGATGTTCAAAGGAAGCGCTTAAATCTCCAACAACTGAGGAAATTTGGTACACAGATGTTCCGATAAAAAAATACCAATTCACTCGGTTCATGGCCGACATTTGTAAAAATGCAAAATGCAGTAAAACTTACACTGCACATAACCTACGTGCAACCTCAATCCAAGGAATGAACGACGCAGGTTTTGAGGTTCGACACATTATGCATATGAGTGGCCATAAAAATGAATCTTCTGTGAGAAGTTATAGCAGAAATTGTTCTACTTACTAAAAGGCTTCCATGAGTAAAGCTTTATCAAATTTGGTAGTTCCTCAAAACGAAACAAGCGACCCAATTTCAGCCAACCACGCCGTTAGTAAACCTCCCAATGGCAATGAATGTGAATTCTCAGTTACAGCTCCAACGACATCTGCAGAGATCCCAATTGCTTTTCAATTATCTACCTTCTCCTCGGGTTTTATAGCGAATTCTGCCTTTCACCAGTGTGTGTTTAATTTCACTTCTAAGTAGATTAATACAACTTATCTCGTTCTGTGATCGTTTACCATGTTTACATTCTAAACAAACGTGGCCGTCTTTCTCCGCTTCGAAATTTAGGTCAATCCGTTACTATAGAATGACGTATTCTTGCGCGGTTAATTTTAAATTTAATGTTGTAATGTACGAAATAAACATAAAACTTTGAATCTTTTGTTGTTGAAAATTAAATTATAAGGAATGAATTTAAAATTTATTAGTTTTATACGATAATAATTTAATTCTGGTTGTAACGCGCTTTCTGATTGGCTAAAACATTATTTTATATCGTATAAAGAATGTTGCCTACGTCATAGTAAGACTAACGTCAAAAACGTATCAATACGCCTGACGTTACGTTTGAATTTTGTACAATTTTACGTCATTTTAAAGGTCATATGACCGTTTTTATCTACAATGAAGAGTGAAAAAATTAAATTATAAGCAATGAATTCAATATTTATTAGTTTTATACGATATTAAATGGTTTGAAACAGTTTACGCTTTTTTATAAACCGCTTCGCGGTTTATAAAGCGTTAACTGCCCCAAACCATTTTATATCGTATAAAACAAATAAATATTGAATTCATTCCTTAATAAAATGGTTTGGGGCAGTTTACGCTTTTTTTATAAACCGCTTCGCGGTTTATAAAGCGTAAACTGCCCCAAACCATTTTATATCGTATAAAACTAATAAATTTTAAATTCATTCCTTAAGTAAAACAAGTAAGGGTCACATCTCAAATATTTGAGATATAGCATGAAATAAAGTAATTTTACGCCAAAATTGGAGTTCATTTTTTCTTCACTTCTATGAAATATTGGCTAAATATGCAAAAATATATTGTAAAAAATATCAAAATATTGTATAAATGTGTTTTTTAGAACGTCATTAAAAATCGTTATACACAAACTATCTAGAAGTTTGTTATGCGCTGAAAATTAGGAACCTAAATTAATAGTACTCTAGTGAGTTATGAAAATTATTTATTTCCTTCTTGAAAACCTTCCGCCACAAAACATAGTCCGTAAGTAAACTCTGTAAGCATTTTTTAAAAACAATTTTATTCAATAAAGTTTATTTGGCATTGTAAAGTATAAATATACTACTAGAATTAATATGTGATGCAAAATGTTTAGACTATAGGTGACCCAAATTGGCGACCAGAAACCTAAGGAGCGGGCCTCTTTAACTCTATTTGGTTCAATACAGTCGAAAGTATGATGTAGATAATATGATTAAGCGGTATGGCATTAAGTGACAAGAAGTATATATGAGAATTGACAGGAAATCTAACATGGAACATAACATTAAAACTAAGTAAGCATATATTGAACCAAGCTTCACCTGGTAACACAGATAAGGGGTTATTATGCCCTTATACACTATCTGTGTGACCTAATACAAATCATACATTTCACTCTATCAGGCACGTTGTTGGTTTGACTACCCGACCACTTCTGCTTACAACAACGGCTGGATCCGCTCGAATCAGCATTGGTTTGTAGAGTGTAGTATCTGATTTATCAACAAGTCGGTTAGGCTTTACAGGAGACTTCGGTGCAGGATCATGGTTAGTTATTCTTGGCTTTTCGGGTACTGATTCTGTAACTTTTGGTAAGCAATTGTTCGGATAAGGTTCCGAGATACCTTTTAGCTTTGGCGACAGAGACAGCTCTCTTGCAAAATGTTCTTTGCTTCTCCTCAAATGTCGCCTGTTTTTGTGGTATTATCACCCATCTCCCGTCCTGATGTTATAAGAGCGAATGTCTCAGGGTTCAAAATAGTTTTCTTCCAGATTTTTGTTTCCTTTAGGTCGTTCACGAACAACATTTCCTTGTAATTATGGCAATTTATTGGCCCCTTTGTTCTAAAAGTGTGTTTCTCTTTCCTTTTTATAATGGAGCCGTTCTTCGGCTTTGTCGGCGTACCGTGACTTGAGCATGTCTTTTGAGACAAGTAATAAAGTCTTAGTTCTCCCCCACTCCTTTTAGCATTTTCTTTGTTTTATATCTTTCTGTTCCCTTCTGAAATGTGGCAAAGCATTGCTCAGACACTGGTAAATGCTCTCTATAGTCAACATTTTTAACTTTCATAGGATCCTGCCATGTTCTCTGGCTGAGCTTTTAGATACGCTCTGGATAAGGTGTCAGCAAAATACATTTATGTTCACCGTTTGTATTGTACTTCCTATTCAAATGTTTGAAGTCTCAACAACATTCTTTATAGTCTTTTTCGTGCGGTGTGTACATTCTTCTTGTGTATAATCTCAAGTGTCATATGATCAGATTCCACAACAACACGTCTTCCATAAGTATAAGTTTCAAATCTTTCCATTAAAAAGGCAACTGCGAGAAACTACGTCTTGATTTGAACACAATTGAATTAAGTCTCTGTTAGTGATCTTGATACATACATCATTGGTTGTCCCTCCTGAAATAGGCAAGCTCCGAGGACCCATCCAAATGCATTACACCGCAAAGCTAACTCCTTATGTTCATCAAACAAGCTCAACACTGGAGTATTTGACAGTACAGTTTTCACATCCTTGAACACTTTACAGTGCACCTCTGCATCCCATCTGAAATGTGTGTCAGCGTTATGACTTCTTAAAACTGCCGTTATTTCTGAGAGTTGTGTCAAAATAGTTGAACACAGTTTGCCATCCCTAGAATTCGCTGCACTCCCTGTCTGTCCTTAGTTGTTGCATTGCTTGAATTGCTCTCATCTTCTGAGGATCAATACACAGTCCATTTTTGGAAATAACGAATTTCAAGTACATGAGCGAGTCTACTTTCAGTTTAATTTTTTCCTTATTCAGTTTAATGTTTCTCTCAAAACATCTCTGAAGCAAGGCTTCCAACATGCAGTCATGATCATCATGAGCTTCCTTGTCATTGTCTCTACATCCATAAACCAGTATGTCAAAATGAAAAGGTTTGATGCCATCAAGTCTTTCCAACAAATCTTAAATGCGTCTCTGGAGCAGTTTTCAGGAGCAGTTGATATCTCCAATGGCATCTCAACCGTCTGTACCTCTCCAAAGGCGTTTAAATATGGTAGGAAGATGCTTTTCTCATCCATGATTACATGTCAACAACGGAAAATATACGAGCCTTGCTTAAATCTGGAAGTATGTCCTCAATTAGTGTAGTAATAATTTCTTTTCAGAGCTTTCAGTGGTCTTTGATTTATACATAATCGAAACTGTCGATTTGATTTGGGTGCCAAAACAAGGCTCGAGATCCAATCAGTAGGTTTTTACAAATTTGATGATTTCTAACTGTTCCAGTCTATCCAGTTCTTGTCTCAGTTTATCTTTGATAGCAGATGACACTCTCGATTCCTTGCTGGCATCTTCAAAGGTTTTACACCTTCTAGTGTCATTTGGCTCACAGCTAATATGTATATGAGCAACAAAGTATGTGTTAGGTAGTCATATCGTACTTTTTCGGAGAGTGGCAGTATATCAAGCAATTTACTTACTCCTGACACCATGTATCATAATTAGGTAGGTAGATAAGTGCAGTATATCGCAGAAGTGGAGCACTGCTTACGTTATTCCAGATCGAGACTCAACAGTTACCAATAAGTCGTACAAGAAATGATTATTTCATTAACATCTATCGTTACACGCAGAAACTTATTTTCGGGACCAAATATTTTTAAAACACTTTTTGCTATAAAAACAATACGAAAATATTGCGTTTGCAGCGATATATATTAGGTATGCAAGGCCCTAGCGAACCTTACGAAAATTTCTCGCAGTCAAATAAAAGTTGGTCTACACAAACGAGAATGCTACAACTTACAGTATATACCCCTGGAATAATATCGCACTGTATTTTCGTCATGAAAATACTGTACGACAAAAATTTTCAGAAAGCCTGGCCTTTATTCAATAATCTAACCGTACATCACTATTTTAAGCTAGCCACGTATAGCCAATTATAAACTGTAAACAAGTCAATCTGACCTTTAAGAAACTACAAACACGATTATAGTAGTTTTAGTTTTATATATTAAAAAATACTTGTAAAACTATTCTAACATAGGACCTCTTATTAATTCATTATTTCAGTGATTACTTATTAAATATACATAAGCAAGGAGAGATAACTCCATTAACCGTTTCATATCTATAGATATAATATGCCGTGTCATATTTATAGATTTCTTGAAAGGTTATATAATGTTTTGATCTATTTTCAGGTTTTTGTTTATATTTAGTAAAAAAGGTTTCACTAGTTCATTCATACAGCTGCAGTCGTTTTACACAAGGATGTCATGATCACCCTTTTTTTAGCAATGAAATCTATAAGTGTAAGTACAAACTTTTTTAATCATCGAGTTTGTATAATTAATCTTCCTTACTGTATAGTTTGATATTTATAAGTGAATTTATTATCTGGTGAGACAGCAGCAATTAAATGTCGCAGGTTACCGTATTCATAACTTGTTGACAGATTTTAATGGTATATGATTGAATATATTTGTAGCCATAAACTTTAAAATCATAATTTCCACATTTACATTATGCATGTGTTTTACAGACCCAGCTTGTATTTCAATTGGAAATGGATGTTTCCTAGCTGAACCATCTTGTAAAAGGTAACTTTTTATAAAATTGGTCAAATATTTTTGAAAAATCTATAAAATAACAAAGACAGATGGCAAGGTTTTCAATTTAAATTCATTTTTTTAGACGGGGGTTGAGACATCAGATTTTAAATAAATATATATTATGGGTATTTACTTATCATTAGTTCATACCGCAATCCATATGTTATTGTAAATAATGTAAGGCATCTTTTTTACTGTTGCTTTGAAACTTTTTCGTTTAACAGTAAAACATCATTTCGTATTCAAAACGGATCACGCCATTTTGAAAACGTCTCAACCAACGAATGGAATGGCAGTACAACAACTCACTCTCAGCTGTCGTCAGAACGTCCTCAGTTAGACATTACACCAATCAACGACGATGACGACACTCTATTAGTTCCAATAGTTTTAGGAATATCCATCCCGTTATGTATTCTTTCGTTGCTGTTCGGCTACTACATAAAACGAAGTAAGATTTTTACTTTTTGACTCCAATTGTAAAAATATAGACTATCGTAAGTTAAGAAAAATACGCCCAGTTATATAGTTACAATTACCATAGCCGTTGTATTTGAATGTTTTGGGGGGAATTGTCGCTTTCTGCCCTATGATAAAATGAAGAAATATTTACACAATTGATTTAAAAATTTTCATTATTGTCTTTTTTTAGTTATTGACTTTTAATAAGGTTAGCACTTTATAGATTAAGAAATTTTCAAATATAACTCGTATATTACTTTTTTGTTTAGGGCAGCCGTGTTGTCAAAAAATACCTATTGTATTACTGTACTTTTACATTTTTAAGATGATGATTTAGCGTTGAGCGTAACGTGTTAGGATAAAATCAAAATATTTTAGCTTTGAGATTTGAATATTTTCTACATCTTTACACAGCGCTCTAGTTTTTAACAATGTTAATGTAGTTTATAGATAGCTTGACCAGCCAGCTTTTTTAGGCTAGCTTTCTAGTACCAACGCAAGAGTCTTGTATTCGATACATTTAGATGAATTCGTTTCAGATAATGCCTATGGGTTATTTCAGTTATTTATTGAGCCTTTTCATTTTTAAAATATTTTTTTGTATTTGAGGAATTTTGGATGTTATCATATTTAAATATAAAATGAAGATCAAAACGTTGAATATAAAGAATATTATAAAGGTTATTTGATCCTCAGCCTTAAAGTGTTTTTTAAAATCAAAATCATAGGATTTATCTTTTAAATTTATCAATGATTTAAGGAATGAATTCAAAATTTATTTGTTTTATACGATATAAAATGGTTTGGGGCAGTTTACACTGTATAAACCGGGAAGCGGCTTAAAAAAGCGTAAACTGTTTCAAACCATTTTATATCGTATAAAACTAATAAATATTGAATTCATTGCTTATAATTTAATTTTGTTTTACTGTTCATTGTAGATAAAACCGGTCATTTGATTTTAAAATGACGTAAAATTGTACAAAATTCAACCGTAACGTCAGGCGTATTGATCATTTTTTGACGTTAGTCCTACTATAACGTAGACAACATTCTGAATAAGATATAAAATAATTGTTTAGCCAATCAGAAAGCACGTTACAACCAGAATTAAATTATATACAATAAAAAGAAATTTTAATATTATCTATGCATTTTAAGAAGTTATTGCAAATTTTACCACAATGGATATAATGAAATAAACCTACAAATAACGATCAAATTAGAAAAAAAACTAGAGCTTAATTTGTTGCAAGCAACGAAGAGGTCTTTCGTTACAGCTTTAAGTCAAAAAAGGATTGTCAATCAATCTTAATAAAACCATCCCCTTTCTCCTTACATTTTTCAGGGCCTGGCATACATTGATAGGAGGTCATTTTAACACCACCTTACTTTCTGACCAATCAGGGCTTTAGAAAATCAATTTGATCTCTTGAAAATTAGTTTTCTATGTATTAAATAAATGTAACCCCAAGACTACAGAGTATTTAAGAGTTAGATCTCTCGTAAAACAGATAAAGGCATGTCCGTGATAAGTTGGGGATATATTTAGACAAGAAAAGTATAGACTGCGACTTTAAAACACTATTACGCACAAGAAGATTTTCCCTATGAGAAAAATTAAAGCGGGTATGCATGTATTCATGTGAAGCTTTTAACTCTCATATTACGGAATATCCAAACAATACTATATTACAATTCGATTGATAGCATTATGAAGAACAACTTTTTTGACGACATCAATATCGTAGCATGTATCGTTTTTTAGTAATACAGCAAAGACTTTCCAGGCGATTAGATTCCTTATTTAAGGAACAAGCCCATTTTTTCTGGTCTCAATTGAAAGCCCTTTCATTTATGCGCAACTTTTGTTCTATATGCATTTAAGGAGGCCGACTTTAGTTTGCATTGCGCATGTTTTTGCGCATTCTAATATAATACAGTTGATTTATACTTCTTATGAATTTTTTTCGATATCATTCATAAAATTGAACACAATAAACAAAATACAGATACAAATATTTAGATTGTTAAAGGATATTTTTATTTTTAACACGATTTTTACGTTGTGCGGTAGGGGAGCATTGCCATTGCGCTTTTATGACGTTATGATAAAATGAAGCTTTGTAGGAGTACGTTATAAGAAATATTATAAACGAAAAAGTAAAAATTGTACGCTGTTGAAATTTTATATACAGAATGATGCTATCCTCGACGACATTTTTCTCATTTTTGGAATGAATCCATTATACCAATCATCATTCGTGATGATCCAAATATATAGCAAAATTTGGTGCATTTTAATATTTTGAGATGGCCCTGGACTAAAAACCAGACGGTAGAATTTTGTGTTTTTTTACATATAAGGTAGAAAATGATATTACAAATCATATATAACAATTTGAGAAGAAAAGCTATTGTAGTATTTTTTTAAAACTGCTTTGATGTGCGGAAAATCACAGTTTCCTATATATTCCTATAGTAAATGTACCTCTTTTTTGAGATGGTCCCTGAAAAGAACCAGACGGTCAATTTTCATGAACCTTCGCAAATAAACTACAGTTGGTTTAATTTTCATATGGTTAAAAAATAAAGAGTTATGCTATTGTAGTTTTTCGCAAAAAAACCCAAATCGGTCTCCTTAAAAAATATTTCAAACTAAAAAAATAAGAAGCAAAAACATGAGTACAAATTAGCAATTTTTTAAACATAGATTTCGATAATATAATTCAAGTGAAACAATTTGAAAAATCTGAAATACAAAAATCAGAGGACAACATTCAAAGTGTCAAGTTAAAAGATTTCTAAATTTGGATCATTTGCTACGGACCATTTCGGAGCCTTTGTCCGGAAACGAATGTCACTAAAAATTTTAAGAAGGGGGAACAACTCGAACCCGGAAGTTATGATTTATTATCTTTTTGTTACTTAAAAACTACATCTAATTTACAAGACATCCTGACAATTTGAATGAAATCGGATGACAAATAAAAAAGTTTCTAAGGTTAAAAAAAAGTCTTGAAGAAGAAGATCAATAATGAAGAATTATTATCAAAATCAGTACAAGGTCTTCCGTTAGAAACGGAAGACCTTAAAACGGTTTTTCCGGTGTATTGGTGGCACGAGCTTCTCTACCTTTAAATACTAGGTCTCCGTTGAGCCACTAAGCCTATCAGTTCGTTGAGTTGCTGTGCATACTATTAACACAAGAAGACCAATTAAATTTGTTTGAATAAAGGGCAGATTTATTATACAAATAAAAAAGAAATCAGGGTAACTTACTAAAATGGAACGTTCCTAAGGATCGAATATCATTAAAACATAAATTTATATCTAAACGAATGTCGCTAATAAATGCAGCCTGGTTAATACAAATGCTTTTGAAATCTTTATGGATGCTTTTTCCTCTTCGACATTTAATTTTTAAATGCTAAATTTAAACCTCCTTTCTTATACGTATTGTTCCCAAACCACAAGTATTTGATTTCTGGTTCTCATGATACCAATTCTCAATATTCCATGTAATATTGATAGATATTTACTCCTACTGTAGTGTTCTATTAATTTATGGTGACATGTGGTTTATATATTGATATGATATCACAGCTAAAAGACGTGTTAGTAATTTTCATTAATATGCATATCATGTAAGTTAAGAAGAATACATCAATACACTTATTATTGACTGACTGACCTTGTGATTTACTTGTTAATACATTTTCATCATTCTCTTTTCGTATTTGGATAATATTACTATTTTGAAGGAAATGTCATTATTGAAATATATTGATTTATTCTATTTAACAGATTTAAAAAAGAATACAAAGTGGAAATTTTAAACCTTTCTGAAAATATAGGAACACGTCATTTTTTTCCCTTTTTATAAGATTTGAATTGTTAAAGGTCATATGAAACGATTTTTAACACTATGATTTTCTCTCTTAAATATAAAGCTTGGTATAAACAAATTTTAAAATACGTGATGTAAGATATTTTCCCCTTGCATTACTGAGAAATAACCTGAAAAAATTCTTCCCCGCTTATCGTTCTTGATTTTGTGGATTTATGACATCACACAGACCCACCGATGTAAACAATGCATCAAAACTATAAAATAAATGTAAGTTTACAGTAAATGTTAGTAATTTTTGCATATATGAACGTGTCTTTCTTTTCAAATGAGATCATTTGATTTTGTAGTAGCCTACATATGACTTAGTTTTAATTGGTCGTTAATGAATAAATGTAACATCAGCTTCTCACCAGAGAAAAATCATGATGAAGTTCCCGTACTGCGGTGAAATGCTCCAACATTAACAGCTGATTAATGAATTATCCTTATCCTTTTAAAATAGAAACATCATTTTCTTCTGCGGTATGTATAAAGATTGGGCTACATTTAAAAGGAATTAAAGCATTTTAATTGATTTGATTTGCTTTGTCACATAAAAAAGTATAAGGCAGGCCAATGAAAATGTTTGAGGCATTGTGTACAGTTTGTTTTTAAGAGCCGCTATAAAATGCCGCAAAATTATTCTTAAATTTTATTTTGAAATAATATAAATTTCTGACTTATTGATATATACATGTAGCAATATCTTTTGAAAATACTTTGTGTACACGTGTATTAACGTTTTATTAAATTTGATCGCGGAAATATGGCATTTAGAAATGTATCAATAAAATAAATCGGTTGTTTGATAAAAATAGTTTTGAACGAATGTGAAAATAAATAACAGATTTTATTAAGAACAAGCATCAATAATGATAAAAAAAAAACGAAAGACAAAATTGCGGAAGAAAGTGAGATAGAAGGGATCTGTGAGTAAACACCGCACATGTATACACGTTGTAAAATCAAAACACCACACATACAAGTCCATGTTTCAAAATCAAAACATTTGAAGAAATTTCTCTTAGACTAAAAATAATTAAAAGGTAACATATTTGTGAATTTGAAAGCGAAACAAACAATAAAATCGTGAAGCGAATGAGGCACTACGAGGCCTATAAGTTGTTTAGAAAATAAAAAAATCTTAAGGAATTGCAAATGGGAAAACACGATCAGTTATTTTTGAATTTGTCATTTGCATTAAAAAGATCGAAATAAAACATATATACATGCATATATTAAAATTTTATCATAATTGCATGTGGATCTGTGAAGAAAATCATTCATTTTCTGTGCAGTCTCGAAACTGAATATGTATACACGCTATTAAGTACATATATAAACGCACACGATTTCATTTCTTCAGTTGATAGAAAAAATACCGACGCGGTTGATTATTGTATAATTATACAAGTTTTTTTTTTATATAAAATAGTATTTTTTTCTTTTAAAATGCTGGAAAATGACATGGATATTTGTATTCACAACATAAAGCTTTATTAGGCTATTGGGTCTTTCTGACGTCATAAGCAAGAGAGGTAAGACGCGTAAGTCAATGTTCCTTTTCCCGATTAAGTGATTTTGATCGACTGTGGCGCTCACATTTTGCATAAAATATTCAAAAAACAATGTCAGTCTTATAAAATAAGCACTTATGAATTCATTCCCGTATATAACTCAATATGGTCAGGATATCGTTTCATATTACCTTTAGGCAAACAGTGATTAATGCTAAAATAATATCATTGATGATATTTTTTAAAGCAGACAAGGTAGAAGGGAGATCAAGGGTTTATAATCCATTTTCTTTCTAACATAGTCTATTCATGGCAAAGTTCATTATCATATGCGTGTTAAAAACAAATGCTAGGCAGCTACATTAAAAATTTACCGAGGAAAATCTTTTTCATATTTAGTGCCAAGGCCAATACTACTAATGGTAGAAACATTCATGGATTTTCACAATAAGTAAGATAACATACTTTTTGTCCCCCTCCGCAACGCGGTGCGGGGACATAGAAATGCCGGGCGTCCGTCCGTGTGTCCGTGGGTCCGTGTGTCCGTGGGTCTGTGTGTCCGTGGGTCTGTGGGTCCGTGCGTCCGTGTGTCCGTGCGTCCGTCCGTCACACTTTTTTGTAAGCGCTCTCATGCCTACAAATTTTGACGGATTTTCATTAAATTTATACCAAATGTTTATATCACTATTATCTTGGTCAAGTTCGAAAATCAGCATTGGTCAATACGTTTTGTTGGAGTTATGGGACTTTGACCACAATAATAACTCCGTTTTATAAATAAATTGACCTTGTAAGCGCTCTCATGCCTACAAATTTCGACGGATTTTCATTAAATTTTTACCAAATGTTTATACCACTAATACCTTGGTCAAGTTCGAAAATCAGCCTTGGTCGATAGACTCAATACTAGTATACTGCTTGACCGGCGGGGGACCCAGGAATTCTATTCTTGTTTACTAAAGGGGATTAACTTGAGTAAATAAGAGTGGCAGGTATGACACACATTATGTTACACAGTTTATTGACTAAAACATATTTATATTACAAAGAAATTAGTAGCATGATCTAAAAAGGAATTTCAGTAGATGTATAATGGTTAACAAATATCATATCAAACAATGCCACAATAACAAATAGAGCTTACCACGTGTCCTGACCATTAAAAATAGTTGTGGAATTTCACTCTTTTCGAAATTACTGATTATAGAAAAATACACTATTAAAAAAAATATGTTATAGACAATTTCATACATTTTTCTATTTAAAGAAAATTTAAATACTAATTTCTCTTTATGTTATTTTGGAATTTGAAATAGACGTTTTGAATGAAATTATGTAAAAATTTGTTAACGGTGGAAATATATGTCTGACAATACATAGCGAGTTGACGATGCATCAAGTTGTGTATTTTTGTGTTACGCATACCCTAATTGAAATAACTACTCAAGCATTCTAAGATAGTGTAGATTGTAAATTGTTAAAACTGTACCATCCGAACTAATACTTGGCCTCCAAAGGGGTTCAAAGTTCAGCATTGAATTATATAGAAAAAAATTAAAAACCTCTTTAGAAGAGATATATGCATTCATGTCTAATCGATTTTACCTTGTCAACACTGCCGATAATTCTTTGCTGTTTACATCGTAGTCATTGTCGACATCGCAAAGTTGACGATGTTGAACCGGAATCGAGCTTGAATTGTCGACATATTAGTTTTTTTAACGTTAACATCATCGGCATCGCAACGTTTAAGATGTATACGACATTAAACCGATATTGAGTTTACATTGTCTACAACGCGGATATTTCTTTTATGTTGTCTTTGCACTACAATGTGGACGATGTCGACGATGTAAACAGGAAAGAAGGCAGACGATGTAGACACAATGTATACTCGATGTTGGTCAACATTTCGATATCGACGATGTAAACAGGATATAAATGGAACGATGTAGAAACGATGTTCACTCGATGTCGATCAACATTGCAATGTAGACGATGTAATACAATTAAGAAGACACACGATGTACATGTAGACACAATTTCTATCGATACAGGATAAAAGAGGTATGTATAGACACGGTGTTGACTCGATGTCGATAAACATTGCGTTGTCGACGATGTAAACAAGGAAGAAGGTACACGATGTAAACGCAATGTCCACTCGATGTTGGTCAACATTGCGGTATCGACGATTTAAACGGTGTAAACACGATGAAGACACGATGTCGACTCAATGTCGATCAACAATGCGATGCCGACGATGTAAATAAGAAGGAAGGTACATGTACACATTGTAAACACAATGTAATTGTACACATTGCAATGTCGACACCATTGATAAAGATCGTGCATTGGACATACCTCGATAAATGCTACGCTTAGTATAAATAATCATCCTCAGGTCTTGTTATCCTCATATCTAGGTCACAAAGACCATCTTAGATTTCTTTAGAGTATTTATAGATTTCCACTTTCTTTCACTTTTGACGTGTTGATGCCTTGTATGACAATATTGGTCAGATGCTACATTTTAGATCAGAGAATATCTGTCCAAAAAAACTTCTTTTTATGAATTGTTTTAAAATGTTTCTTGGTATGTAGAAGAATTGTTTACAATATTTTAAGGAGACTTTCTTTAAAAAATAAGAAAGAAGGAATTTTACAATAACAATTGTCCAGGTGAGCGATGCGGTCCTCGTGTTTTAGAGAATAAATAGTTTTGGTCTTAAAATTAAAGAAAAAAAAGTAATTAGTTGCCAGATAACATAGAAGCAAAGTTCACTTAAACAGGGGGATAACACTGCAATTCAACCTTTAAACGTTAATAAGAGTTTCAATCACTACTTGCATGCCATGGAACTTCAGGAACGTATAATAGCGAGCGCAGCTCGCCGGCGCGCAGCGCCGGAGCGAAGCGAGCTCTACCGGCAAGGCGTGTGTGAATAGAAAATTAGGACTAGTTGCACATTCATTCAACGGAGTTTTTTGGTGTCAGTAAATCGGACCAGTAATGCATTGTTTTAATCGTCCCAGTAGTTCCCTGTAATATATGGCATTTTTTATCACTTCACACTTTCACGAGAATCAGCAAGACAATACAAAACAATAACAATGTACACGACATACAGTTACCTCTAAAGTTCACCTTAGCACACTCTCAATGAAAAATAATCGAGTGACGTCACAAAGGTTTACACATTGATCCGAAAGATTTTTTCGGCGTCAGTAAATTTTGACTCACAATTCATAGTACAAATGGTGTCCAACCTCACGCTCTCGCGAGAATCAAAGTAAAACTTTTGAGAAGCATATAACATGTGTAATTTTAAGAACATCATGCTTTTAAATAAAACAGTATACTTCGCGTACTTTTATTTCTCAGGGGAGTTTTAAAGAGTCAAACGACACTTAACTAACGTCAGCTTTGACGTCACAATAAGCACTGATAAGGGGAAATTACTCTAATTGAAGTTACTGTGAATCTGCTGAAATGACTAAAATCCTCTCAAAATCTTGCAAAGGCTAAGCTAAATAACAGCTGAAGAAAAAGGACATTTCTTCAGATACAGGAAACAGTTGTAAATTGCACTCATTTGGATGAATGCTCACATTTATTTTAATCACTATAATAACGGTAATTTCCTGGAACGTAAACGTAGCATTGCCTTTTTTAAAAAGGGGGTGGGTGGGTGGCAGCCTCATCCAAAAAATCTTTGCCAGCAAAAAGAAAAAACATCATGAAACTTCTAATCCTTCAGCTCTTTAGCAGTTCAATGGTTTCTTTATTTTCACTTCCATTTATTACATGCGGGGGGAGGGGGGGGGGACACCATGTTCTTTTTTTTAAATATGATAAGCAAATATTTCAAAGCGTAAATTAAAAAAAAAATTAAACATCATTATTTTTTTTTTTAAGTGGAGGGGGCAAATCCATGATAAGTCGTTTTCTATGTGATAATTGAAAAAAAAAATGAAATATTATTTTTTTAACAGGGGGGGGGGGGGTGAGCTCTATGATGAGTCAAGTTTTATATGTAAGTTTAGAAAAAATGTCTACTGCAAAAAAATGGGGATGAACTGACGTTACAATCACTATAAAAGAGGAGATACAGTGCAATAAATATTTATATATCAAAATCTTTATTATTCAACAACATTGTATCTGAGATTTAACTACTGTTCTACTTATAAATAAATAAATTATAACAAATCTTATAAACTATAAATAATGAAAATTTACTGAAAAATAGGTACTATGTTTTATTTTTTGGCATTCAAATTCTACGTTGTTAATTTCATTTTTATTGATTTATTATAATTCATTGTTTGATCACATGCTGTGCTCGCCCCAACGGTCGCACCGTAAAACATATTATAAACTGGGGTGGATCTCTCTTACGTAGAAGTTATAAATACTAGACTGATTTTTGTCTTAAAAAATAAAAAGTATACAGAAATTTGGGAAAAACCACTTGTTAAACCCTTAGAGAAATACATGTACATGAACTTGTCGAACAATGTTAAAATTATTGCAAATTTCAGTAAGTAAAATGTTTCATTAAGACACATACCTACTGACATGTTTCATACCTTAAACTCCATTATTAATGCTCCGGAGTGACTACGTTTTTTTTGGTTTTTCATGATCTTGACAATGAGCACAAGGAAGGTGCAACTGTTCAGCATGGGGAGTTTACTCCCCCTAGATACTTACTCCCACCTCTACTGTTTTAGAAGTCCGTGTTGCTCTGCTTTGAATTTTTGTGTTTCGCTTTATTGATTTTTGAGATGGCTGACAGTTTGTTATTGTCAATTTTACTATATTTAACAAATTGTAAAGAGCTAGAGCCACGAAGCATCAAAATGTGCCTCAAAATTTTCACAAAACTCAAGTTTGAAACAATACAAATTGTAATTACTTATAATGTAGGGCACAATGTTCTGCTTCTATGCATATGAAATTTTTTTCACTTCGGCCCCACCGTTTAGCACATGCGCATCATCAAACATACTATGATTAAAAATAGCTGAAAATTGTAGATTTTACTGCAGTTTTTCTCAAATTTGAATGTGGCCACACTTGAGTACCTCTTTGAAACTTTTAAACCTGAGAGATATTGCATAAATGCTTCTGCCTGCAAAATTTCGTAGAGGTACTCAAGTGTGGCCAATATGTATTTTACAAATTTTGAAAATTTTAATAAAACAGACCACTCTATTTTAGGGAAATTATTTGCTTCCTTTTTATTGAAATAGCAGAATTTAATAAATAATGGTAAAGAATTATTTGTGATTATTTACAAAATCATCATTTTATTAAATATTTGAGGAAGAAATGCATATAAACTGAACTTTAACATGTTTTATCTATTAATTTTATACTGTGTATCCATGCTTACATCGTGTATCATCAATGACGTCATAGTTTGACATTTGCGACGTCAGTTGAATCTGTACATGGAATCTTGAGATCTTTCAGTATTTTGCCAATAGAATTTACCAGTAAAGTCTGCATTTTTATAAAGCATTATTTCTATGTACCACGGTATTATGAACTTGCAGTAAAATATGAGATACATGAACATTGTTAACAAACAGAAAAAACTAAATTATGGCAAAGTTAACATTGTACGTACGTAAGTAAATATATATTCCAATACCTCTATGTATAATAATCAATAGCATGTATAAGTAGCTAGTTGTGGGATTTTTGTCAAACGGTGAAATGCATTAAACGAAAAGAAAGATGCAAGCGATTTTTTTTTACACAAGTACAGAACGTGTTCCTGAATACCGCGGGAGAAAGACAGTCGACATCACGTGTAAACATGTACATATATGATAAACTTAACTTATTCCGTCAAAAATCTTGATTATTTAATTCCTAAGTACAGCTGTAATTGAATATTAAGCAATCGTCCCTTGCATAAAAACATTTTGCCAATGCATACGTCTTTTCTTTATTAGCCACCTGTTGATCAGTGTTGATTCGTCGCGTGGTCAATGTATTTCCGGGGAACCGTTACATGAAGTTACACATTAATCGTGTCCGTTTCGATGAAGACGGCTTTTGGTATACACAGCTTAGAATACATTATCAGCATGTGCACTATATAGAAGTCTAATCCTAATTGCGATGTCTTTGTTGATAATTTGTCCAATAAAATAAAAAATCACCCTTAATGTGTGTACATCGGTGACTTACTTTTGCCTATAAAATTCTCGATTGAAATTATCTTCGATCATTTTTATGCGTATTAAATCTAATTAAAGTTTTTCTTGTATGGCATATAGAAAAAATTCAGGTTGCCGGGCCCTTTCTTTAAAAAAAAAAACAACAATGAGTACAGAGAGATTTAAAACAGTATTTGTCTCCATTTACCCCCCCCCCTACCCTACCCTCTGAAAAAATCGATGTACGGCCGAGTTCATTACAAATCTATACATATGATAACACAAATTCTACATGCTTGCTATCAATTCGACTTTTCAAGACAATTTTACGACATTATTTAAGTGCTAGTGCTTGATGTTTTAAGTAAAAATTTTCAATTTAACCTATCTTCGCTTCAAAATAGTAAACCCCCCCTCTCTCTCTCTCTCTCTCTCTCTCTCTCTCTCTCTCTCTCTCTCTCTCTCTCTCTCTCTCTCTCTCTCTCGCTCTCTCTCTCTGAAATATGATCTTAATTCTCAAGGCATTTACGGATAGCTTATCACTTGTAACAATTCTCAAAAGACATGAATATCACTAAAAAAATGAAATGTAAATGAATAGACGGTATGGCATTTAGAAGGAATAATTAACTCATAAAAATATTTTTAAAGAAATCGGTATTATTTTTTCATTTAATTTATGAACATTAAAACACTGCTGTAATGCCATTCCCTTGTTGCAGCAGTCAAGAATTTTACATATGATAGTCCGATATATTAGAGAGCTTCCTTATATCAGACCATTACCAGTGGTTACAATACGGTTATTCTTTAAAATTGGACTGTCTCAGGAATCAACAATGATATTCAATGGAGTGATTTAAGTACTATATATGCCTCAAACACTTCTGTTTGAAAAAATATCACAGTTCTCGGCCCTATAAAGGGATTGGAAACTGCTTTCGACATTCTAGTATATCCATTATATATACACAGTCGCTAAAAGGTTTTATTTTTCACTTGAACAGTTCGTGAACGGTGAGCGCACAGTGAGTGCACTCTAAACGAACGGTGAGTGCACGCTGAGTCGAATTTGGATAGCGCTTATGAACGGTGAACTGTGAGCGTAAGCTGAGCGCAAACGCAAGCGCAAAGTGAACGCGGTGAACGATATAAATGTACTCAATGTGAACGCAAGATGAACGATTATTTTCGGAGTGCCCTGGGAGGTTTTGTTACATTGTGTTTCGATGGTTATCAGGAAATAATAACAATAAACTACATGTTTGTATTGTTATAAGCCTAAATATAATATCATGTGACTAAACAATAAGTGAACACTAAAGTAAAACAATCATATAGAATAATGTACACAGACTGTTACAGTAATGCATCAAAATTCAAGATAACATATATATCTATTAAATTCAATTACCGTATCTATGTCATATTTATATATTTATTTTTAATAATTTGTGATTACATTCGTAGAATTCAATGATTAATCCTCAGTTATACACTGCGCATCATTAGCATTACTTCATACAGTTTCAAATTGCATGAAAAAAGAATTTTTAAGACACAAACATATTTAAATGTACCGCCGTTGTATTGACCTTCAGCACTGGTCCCTGTAATATTTTTTAAACTTTATTGTAAATAAGCTTTTCATGGTATTTTCATCAATAAATTTATTTTCATAAATTAATTATAATGTCTACATGATAATTTTATTTGTTTTTTGTTTATTTTTCTAGATTCAAGTCATACGTAGCTTTATCATTTCATGACGTTACTTAACAAAAATGACGTCTGTTCTACATTTTTCATCAAAACAATGCCATATTGTAAACTCCGTTAATAAAAAAGTATGATAGATATCGAAAAAAGAAAAACAGTTATGAAAAGCTAAGATTCTACCCTATATTTTACTAAAATATGGTAATTTTTAATGATAGGGCAATTTTTGATGCTTCGTGGCTCTAGCTCTTTATAGGGATTGGGCTATTAATTCATGGTGCTGATAAATGCATTGCTGCATCAATGCGATTAAAATTGCCCAAGCACACACTATTAAAAAGCATTTTCCTTTTTTCTTTTTCTTACCAGTGGCTTCGTGTGAGAGTAAAGGGCATTCATTACATTAACTGTGTTAATTTACAAAAAAAATTGAGCCTGGCTATCCCAATCACACTAAAAACTACAAGAATTGTGTAACCTTACAGTATTTGTTTCTTAATTTAATCACTATCTTTAAAGGACTTGATGGACTTGATTTTTAAATTTATGAGAAGAAATTGCACATACCATTTTCTTCAATGTGTCATACTTTATAGCTTAATACCATTTATAAATTTAAGTTCAAATAGAAATGTTATAATGGTAACAGTTGATAACTAGTATCTATTTGTAATAAACTATTTCAGGTTAATGTTTCCATCACTTTTGACGAGCTATAAACTACACTCACCTCTATAAGTAATTTTTTGATTGATACCAGTGGAAACTCCGAGATCTTTTTTGTTGACACATGGTTTATTGTTACTCAAAGTGTTACAATTATTGTTTATTGTTTAAAATTTAATTATTCTTACTCAACACAAACAAAAAATTGCTTAAAGATTTATACTGATAAATGTTTACATATGTTCTGCATTGAGAAGTACTCGGGCCACCTTGCAAATACTGTGGAATCATTAGAATTCGTGGTGGCTCAATTTTCGTGGTATTCGTGGGTAACCCTCCCCCACGAATTTAAATCCTCAACGAAAACAATTTTAGAAAGAGTTATCTTTGTTACTGAAACAGTAACACACACATCCACGAAATTAAATCCCCACGAATGAGCAAAAAAGTCACGATCCTTGAAAATTGGCCCCCACGAATTTAAATGATTCCACAGTATTCAACATTATCATCCAGGTACTCTCTTGTTGCAATGCAATTTCTCCTAAGGCATTTTATTTTTTAACCTGTGTATTAAACATATCAAACACAAAGGTGCGTTTTAGAGGGGAAATCTTATAAATTATAAACATTGGATGATAAAGCAAAGTATGATTTTACAATATCTTTGGACTGAGTAAAATTGTTAACTTTTTTTTTGGCCCAACTTCTGAAAAGATTACAATTTGACCGTAAAATTGATATAAACTATTGCATAAATGTTTCTGTTTGAAAGAGTAAATTCTCATTGTTTGCCAATGTATTGCTCATTATGAGCAAAACACAAACATTTTAATTGTTTTGTTTTCTTTGTCACAAGAATATCAACTATGCAGAACTAATGGTGATGTAGAAAGACCAGGAGGAGAGCAACTTAAAAAATCAAACAATGAAGCTATAGATTTTACTCAGAGCAAAGAAGGTACGTATACACTATCTCGGATTAATTTATCTTTGTATTATAAAATTTACTTCATATTACATTTACAACGTTTCATAAAACTAGATTCATGTACCTTTCTTTTCTATACCAGTATATCCTATTTGTTATAGAAATACATAGAGAGGAAGAATTTGAACCGTTACTTGGTGATGGAAAACCTGATAAGAAGAGTACAGATAGTCTTGAGATGGAGGAGATTAATCCCAAATCACACATCAGAAGGAATTCAAAAAGTCACGAAGTACAATTACCTACATCATCTTTCAAAGAAGACAAGGCTACCAAAGTTCAAGGTATAGATGCAAATCACAAATCTAAAGTTATAAATTGTAAGATGTACCTGTATTCACAATTGTAACATAATACACTAATATATGATTTCTTTAACTAAAATGTCGTTCTTACATAACTTCAGTAGCATGTAAAGGGTGTTAGATGATACTTTGATCTCCTTATATTCTATTTATAAAGGAAATACTAGTTAACATGTACCTCTCAATTCTCAAAAAGATGCCAATAAACAAAAATCAAAACAAAAAATACGAAAAAAAAAAGAGTTTGACGGTCAAAATCTTCCACGGTACTAACATGTCAGAAGATCGCCTCTCCTTGATTATTATTTTGTTTATGTTAATCAATAAATCTAATAAATGCATTACTTTTTTGATTGTTCAAAAAGAATTTGTCACAAAAGGTAAAAATGCCATAATAAGGGGTATATTATTGTAGTATTTTCCTTGAATGCCAAGAAGGTAGATGGCATCTTAATGTTGATGTGTTAAAGAAAGCAAAAAACAAAAATTATTGACAAATACTTCTACTCTGACTGCAACGTCCTGTTTCACCAAAGCACTATACCGGATACTTATGCCAGAGTTAAGGTTGCATTTTTGCTACCGCTTAAGTTGAAGTTTCGTACAAATCCATAAATACCTAATAATGGACAGGTAAGCTGCTTTTCTATAGAAATAAATATCCAGTAGAAAAATAATAAATCCCAGAAAAGAAATAAGAGATCTTCTTTATACTTAGTATTGGATGTGCCTATCCCCAGAATTATACAGGAACATTAAAAAAAAATATCCTGCAGATTAGAGACCTGTGATTTAATTTTCCTTTCTTATTTATTTTATTGAAAAACGAATATCTTAATGATATCCATCCAAAGACAAAAAAAAAGTCTTTTGTGGTACCATTACGATATACACACAAAACATTTATAGACTGTATTTTTAATAGTTGTGGCTGTATAAATGAATGTTTTAAATACGTCATTAATTAAAATATTTGTCTAAATTTCAATAGGAAGACCACGTTATACCAAATTCAAAAAAAAATGTAAACATGTACTAAAATGCCTGTATAAACTAATTTCAGATTTGAACTGGTGTTGCGCATAAAATTTTGAGTACAGGTCAATCACTTGTAACACAGAGGGTTTTACAGGATTTTATTTTTTAAACCCATCGCACCGTTTTAATTACAAATGTAGTTTACTAGCTATGTAAAGCACAAATTTCAGATTTAAGGAGGTTGGCAATTGAAATACTAGTAATATCAATCATCCGAAAACATATTGAAAATAAAGATGGGGACTTCGGATGTTCATTTATTATGCCCCCTTCGAAGAAGGAAGTACATATTGCTTTGCTGCTTTCTGTCTGTCGGTCGGTCGGTATGTTGGTCAGTCGATCAACCAACAGTTTTCCTTCATTTTCTATTCAGAGAATGATTATATTGAAATGAAAATTGGTAAAAATTGGTAAAAATTATTCATGATTATATCTAAGTCAAGTTCGATATTGGGTACGATCGAGCATTTTTCGAAAGAGTTGTGCCTCTTGGAGATAGAAAAATTCCAATTCCAATTATTTGCAGTTTTGATTCAATTTCTTCGCAGATTCAAAAGTAGGTGGCATTTGTGACATATGTCACATGCCATCATTTTGAAATATGGGGCCCCAAACAGAAAAGATTATAATTCTAAAAGTATTTCTAAAATTTGGCAAGGAAATTGATTATGTGAAGAAATCAAACAAATACTTATACTTTAAACTATTGTTTAGTTGTGATTTCAAATATAAAGTTGAACACATGTAGTGATTATAAAAGTATCATCCAAATCAAAGTTTCAAAATCCTAGCTTTACTGATGGTTTTAAATTCCAGTACATAATGAATCCAACGGCAAATGTAAAGGTTGTTACAATATTTTGGCGTAATCACATTATAAAGCAAAAAAAAAAATAAATAAAAGAAAAAAATAGATATACAATCTTTCCAAAATTTTGCAATTGCTTACGAATACATATGCATTAAATGTCTCATGTAAAAGTAAAAAATTTAGGAATCACATCCCAAAAGTTTTAGAAATGACATGAAATAAGCTGATATTAGGCAAAAATTGGACTTAATTTTTTTTTTCTTGACTTCAATGAAATGTAAGTTAAATATGCCAAAATGTAATGATATATATATATATATATCAAACATTTATTCAAATATGTTTTTCAGAACAACATGCATACATCGTAACACACCAGCTATATGTAAGTTTAGTCTGCGCTGAAAATTAGGAGGCTTAAGTAGCAATACTCTGAAACTATTGAGTTATGAAAAATGCCCATTTTCTTCTTGACTTGCCAAAAAATAGTCTCTTACTAAACTATGTAAATATATAATTCAATTTTAAAATTTTATTCAATATGCTTTATTTGGCATTGACATTTTTTTAAATCTACAAATAGAATTACGCAGCACAGTAAAGGCTTTCAATAAATTCCGTTTAGACAATAGGTACGGGAAATGTGCATTATAACATCACAGTAAATTACAAACCTCGAATGTACTTATTAATTTATTTATTAGCAAAATTAATTTTAACTTTTCCTTTAATTGAAAACAACAAATGTTATTACTTACAATTTTGATGTCCGTTATATCGTACACGCTGAAAATAAGCAAGATGTCGTTCTCACTGTACTACAAAATATGTCGTCATATGCTTTAGAATGACGCATTAAGTTAAATCATTGAAGGCAATCATGCAGTTTTTTTTTAGCGAAGAGAAATAAATGTCATAGATTTACGGAAAACTATAAATGAATATATTTTTAACGTTATTATTAGTAAAACGCTACACATATAGTCTTATTTTCATTTTGTTATAAGTATGCATTGTATAAGGAGGCAACCTCGTTTTGTATAAAATATCAGTTATCTTAAAGCTGAGAACCTAAATAAATCACTTAATTACAAGGGCATTCACTTACCTGATCCTGATCAACTTTTACATGTGAATTTTAAATAGGATATGTAACTTAAAAACGTCTAAAATCTTCGTAAAATCTTACAAATTAATTAGTTTTGTTTAATGAAATTAACCATGTGACCCTCAAAATTATTCAACATATGCATTATAGATTACGGTTTCAACTAACAAATAATCTCATCTTAAAAGAGTTTGCAACGCTTTTCAAAATCTACTTTATAACATCAAGTTATTTTATAAATCAGTTGATTATTTTAAGGAAGTATGGGACTCACGATTTTGAATCTACCGCGCAACTCCGAATGACGTAAACCAATTCGCAGTCGTTAAATCTGTTGGTTCAATTCTAAGGTATTTATAAATTAATTAACAATAAAATTTATTGTGGAAAGGATTTCATAGTTTCTTTTTAAAATAAAACGTGAACATAAATGATAATAAAATTAATTTAACCCAAAAATCTTATATTACGACATAAATATCGGTTCGGTTTTCGGCAATGCGGAGGAAACGTGGATATGATTTTGAACGCTGAAAAGACATAAAGCTTGCTAAAGCTCAGAAAAAGGATGGTCTAGTCACATAATGCGAACGTGGACGCTCTCTTGGGCAGACCAATCACATATTTTGATATTGCAGCTGAATTATTCTCATCACAGATGGAGGAAGATGACTCGACGCCAGCAAAAGCGATCTGTCCAGGTTTGACCTACATTCATTGATAGAGTAAAAGTATTTGGTAATCTCAGCAAGGTTAAGTTCGTCGAGACTGAAAATTGTTGACACACGTTTCTTCAGTTTTTCAGATTTGGCGAATCTTGCTGAGATTAGAGTAAAAGTAAAATTGGTATGGGCATCATCAAATTTTTCTTATGCCGGTGTAACGCATATGCCTGGTGCTTGCAGGCATTGGTCTCTGCTCATGAATGTGTAAGATACCAATACCTATATAAGTAGGCATCGTACATAATCGTGAGTAAAGCCCCAAGCACTTGAGGTGTAATTTCATAATAAAAACAAATAATTATAATCATGTATACAAGTTTTTGACAGTATGGTTCAATACACATATCAGGACCCCGTAGAATTCTTAATGTCTTTCATTATTAATAGTTAATTCTAAAATATATCAGAATTTGTATCATGTCGTCACATGTTTCAGAAAATCAGATGTTTCGAGAAGTCGATTTTCTACGCATGAGTTTATTCTAAAATGATGTTAAACCACACATAGGAAATCTCCTGTCGTCTCTATGCATAGCCATTAGTCGAATTATGTGGCATCAAGTTTATATTTTAGCTACAAGTAGAAACTGCATATGATAACTAATTTTGAATCAGTAATTTCAGATGCTATGTCAGAGTGAGATTAAAAATGATTCAGTTTAGATAAAAATTGTTAACTGACAGCCATAATGTGTGGCATTAGGTGTTAAACTATCGGAAACCCATGACGTCAGGAGATGTACAGTACCGATCAGACCCAACCTAACACCAGAGTAAACCCCAACTAAACCCCTGGTTAACTTTTTGGGTTTTCTTTTGGTTTACTTTGGGTTTACTTTTTGAAAATTTGGGTCCACTCGGGGTTTACTTTGGGTTTACTCAGGGTTTTACTTTACTTTGGGTTTACATGGATATTGCTTTTGAGCTCAACAGTACGCACTGAAGTGTGAAGCAGATCCGTCTTTTATCTTACCATCCTACTGCCTGTAATTCCTGTCCCTTGTATATTCCGAATACACAGTTAGCGTCTGTTTTAGGGGGTATACTTCTAACTTGGTTTACTCTCTGTGTCCACTCTGGGTCCACTCTAGTAAACCCGAAGTAAACCTAGAAAGTTAACCCAGGGTTTAGTTGGGGTTTACTTTCTGTTAGGTTGGGTCTGATCAGTACTGTATTTTAAAATAGGAAGCCAGATTGAACATTTTAGGTAATGATATTTGTTATGGTATACACATATTGACAGCAAAAAAAAATTTCAAATAGGTGTGAAATAGGTGTCAAGTACAATTTTTTAAATTTAAAACTCAACCTCAGATGGTGTTTTTTTCAGTTAAAACAGTGTCTGGAGCTTTTGTGTGACTTTCAGTCATTCACAATAATGCTCCCTCAAAATTTACTTTTCACAGCCCCATGCCCTTCTTCATGTGGAAAGATTTGCATGCAACTACCAGCAATTTAAAAGTGAAGATTTTAGAAGTCAGTGTCTAATAATAACTGTCCCTCTTCCAGTAAATATTAATATGTTTGTTAAATCTGAGTTAACCTCTGTTTATGCCTTTAAAATATCAAGTACATAAGCATATATGTTTTTTACTGATCAACTTGGCAACCAATTGGTGTTCCAGTTAATATTCTCTCATGGTGCAAACATTCCTGATTATGTAACTTAATATTACAGATGTTGACCATGAAGAAGTTGTCAAAATGTCTGGTTGTGGTTAGAGACAGTGGAGGAGTTTGGTAGAATTAGGGATGTAAGCAGATATGCATTTAAGAGAGCTCGATGGTCGTAGCCATTTTCAGACTGTATTGATCTCCTAAGGAAGAAGAGCTATATATAAAAATATGCTGGTTGGCAGAAGAGAGAGAGAGAGAGAGTGGGAAGTCATAACTGTTTGTCAGGTATTTGATAAATTATATACATAAACTACTTTCGATTGGTATCTCTGTGATTGGTTTAATTTTAGTGGATTTCAAGGGTATACTCTTTCATATGAACAAATTAAAACCCCCACACAAAAAAACCTCACCCCCCCCCCAAAAAAAAATCTTCATTAACTGTGCAAAATAATCCAATGAACTATTAATGAATGATAACATTCCCCTTAAATTTTACCTCACAAAATTCATTGATTTGACAGCAGGGTAAAAGTTAACTGTAATATTCCATTTATTGTTGACTGAAATCTATAGTTCCAGCGATTATCACTGTGCCATTTTTTTTATTATGTTTAATACTCTAAGCATGAGTGTGCCAATTGAAAATCTGTCATTTATTGGAAAAGTTTGTTTATTTTATAAGTAAATTCTAAATTATGTATTTTTTTTAATGATTTTTTTTGTTTGTTATCCTTAAGTAAAGGAATGTTCAAGATAAAGATAAGTATTTCATTTATAATGAGAAATATTAAGGCTGATCTCTATTTAATCAAATCGAGAAAAAAAAAGAAAGAATTGTAGCATTTTGAGTATATTTCGAATCAATTGAATAAACCCTGAATTGTCCCAGCCCTAATCTTAATGAACCATAAATTGTGCATCCTAAGAAAGCCTTGTGTTTGAATGTCACAATAGTTTTTGTTTAGATATTTCTCTATGTATGAGTATTTTAGTTGATGCTATTTCCCATCTAATGATCTTTCAGGTCATTCATCTATGATCAGGACATTTTCTGGAAAAATAGAAAACTTTTCAACAAGATTGAAATCCTGCCGCAATTGTACTTTGTCTCTTAATTCCAAATCAACACCTCCTCTACGATTGCAGTATCAACTGGAACGGAACTACAAAGGCCATGGAGAGTGACATGATAGAAGAGATGGTCAAGGATGTGAATGATGGGTCTGTTCGTATAAAGACAATAGTTGGTGATGAAGATAGCACAATGATTTCCAAACTTTGGACAAACATTGACACAAATATTATTAAAACATTTGATGCTAATCATGTTAAAGAAATCTTAAGGAACCATCTATACTTTGTGAAAAATAACACAAAACTTTAACTTTCAATGTCATACAGTATCTCAAAAGATGTTTGTACTACATCCTTGCCCAAGGACAAAACGGGCGTTGCAAGGATAAGCCAAGGACTTGTGCTCTTGTCCGCTTCAATATTTATGTTAGATATGTAATAAAAATGTTGAGAGGGTTGTTCATTTTGGAGCGATAATTGTCAGCTTCATTATGTATGCTAGATTGGTAACACATGTAATAATGTTGAGAGGGCTTTTGATTTGGGTGCATTATTTGTATAAGTCTGTTAATTAATTACATGTACATGTGAGGAGTTAAATATCCAGTATAAACTTGATTAGTATAAAAAAAATTCATACCATAATATATGATTGTAACAGTAATGGATGTTGTTCTACCGAATGGCTTAAAGTTAAACTTGCCCTTTGTACTTAGCATATTGTACATGATGTAATGCTGAATTTGATCCTTTTATATGTTTCAGAGTTGAAAAAATAATTATGAGTTACATGTAGCAAATAATAAATTAAATATTTATTTGTTTATACCCATTAGAATTATTTTGTTCCTACCTGGTATCTTGTTATAAGGTGCAAATAGTTTAAAATGTGTACTCTAACAGAGGAATTTCAAGTTTAACACAGGAAATTTGGAATTAAAATGAATATTTCTTACTTTTTTGGTGAATTTTATATTAGTACTAGCATTGTAATAAAGATATTATCAATTGACTGAGTGTTTATTGAACAAAAAGTTGGTATTGATTATTTTATCTATGTACATTAGAATATTGTTTAAGTGAAAATAGCGCGAAATTGAAAAAACAGCCCAGAGGAAATTCGGACTGCAATATCTTTTTATTTAAGTCATTGACATATGAGTTTCTCCTTTCCTAGTGAAAGCATAACGTTTGAACATTTTATTTCAGTTCAAAAATAATAATTTCAATTATATTAAATACTATTTTTTGACCATTTTACATTGAAGGTCAACACTAAAAGCAACATATTAGAACTATGCAGAGGAAATTCGGTTGCAGTTTGTAAAATACTGAGGAGGCGTTGACAAAATATTTTTGTAAAAACTCATTCTTTTGTTAATCTGTTATGAATAGCATATAAGAAAAATGAAATCAAATAATTGCAAACTCTGTAGCATTGCTTCATTTCTGTTGCAAGCGGTGTATTTTAATGAGCTGGAGCATTTCTAACAAGGGTATGTTTGGGTACCGTTACCATGGAAACAAACATATTGACCTATTAATTTTTTTTTATATTCTGTTAGAGGAAATGCAGTGCTATTCGTTGAACCAAGTTTTATAATTTTTTAATTACTTTGGTGTGAGTCCCATACTCCCTTAACATGATTATTCCCTAGCAATATTGTATTTTTAAATGACCTCAAAACTACAAATACATCTATCTGCTTGTACCATGCGACTGTCATATCACCTGACCACTGTGAACATAAAATATTGTACTGTTATATACATATGTTAGAAATATATTGCATTTGAGTGACTGTTATTGATTTTAAAAAGGACATGCCAGTTGTACTAAAGTATACATGTACGTGTTTTCATCACAAAAAATTGCCGATATTTTTATTGGCCGCCTTAACTGTAATGCGCAATATCTGATGCAGACAGAATTTTTAGACAGGAGATGACATGAAATAGTTACCCCAAAAGAGAGGAGCAAACATCCTTCAGGGGGATGTGCGCCATCTTGTACAGCTAAGGATGAAAATGTAAACATTGCTTGAACTGGCTTGTTTCAAACAGACCAAAATTGTTGCCAGCAGATAAAAAAAAACATTAAATATGAGGCTCAACATGTTGTTTTATATGCATGTAATGCATACAAGAACAAAACAAAACATTTTTAGGTCAGTTAATTAAACATTTCAATTGCATGTGGCCTTCTTTTTGACTAAATATGTAACAAGACAGTTTTATTAAGATGTCAACGCTTGATGCGGGTATTGCTGTCTAATGAGATCTAGTTTTATAATGTTTCAGACTGTTTTAAATTTTTCATTGTAGAATCAAAGCTTGAAAGAGACTTATTCGACCAATGGAAACAGGACGACCTCTGTTTTATCTCAACAAAAGCGTGTGAAGAAGTAGAAAAAAATGTAAAAAGCAAGAGCCTTGTTATTGTAGCTGGTCACTCAGGATCCGGAAAGTCGGCCATTATTCAACACATTGCACTCAAGTACAGGGAGCAGGGCTGGACCGTAAAACGAGTGAAAAAGGTAGAGGACATCATAAACGAATATTCTGCAAGTCGATTTCAAAAAAATAAAACCATTTGTGTTTTTAATGATCCATTAGGAAAAGAATCGTTTGATGAGCAATTGAATAATTCATGGCAGACATATGAGGAAGAATTAAAGTTATACTTAAAAACAGCTAAACTTATTATGTCGTGTAGAAATCACATAATTTCTGATACTAGAGTGACACGTTATCTCCTGAATCATACACACACCGTAAACATCGATGATAACAAATATAAATTATCAGTTGATGAAAAACGGAAGATTTTGAAAAAGCACACATTCAGTATGAATATATCTAAAAGAGATTTTGATAAGATCGTTGAAGTTAAAATGTATTTCCCGCTATTGTGTAAATTGTTTTCTAGCAAAGAGGAATTCAAAGATATGGGCATATACTTTTTTAAAGAACCCGTAACAGTGCTAAAAGAGGAGATCATAGAGTTAAAAAGAAACGACAAGGGTAAATATTGTGCTTTAGCTCTCCTTGTTCTTTTTAACGATGACCTTTGCATAAGTGAGATATTTAAGAATAAGGACACGGAAAACAAATTTAAACTCGCGTTGAAACTCTCTGGCTTACCAAAGAGGACACTACCTTCAACTATTAGAGACAATCTCTACTGCATCAACGATTTTTTGGTCAAAAGAATGGGTGACACGTATCATTTTTATCATGATTTTGTGATGGAAGTTACTACCTATGTGTTTGGAACAGATTATCCCGCTGAAACAATAAAATACGCTGATATCGGCTTCCTCAGAAGAAGAGTAAAATTGGGAAATAGTGACAAATGCAACGACTCGTTCACTATTTTTCTAACGGACCGATACACTGAAGAACTTGGAGAAAGGCTTTATACTGAACTGTTTGGAGAACGCCTGTTAGATGTCGTACTTAACCCTTGTCTAAGGAATGAAAAAGTAATAAAAGTACTGAAAGAAAAGATAACTGAATGTCCTGAAAATCTACATAAGTTGCTAGAAACAAAGAAACTAGCAATTAACAAACAAGAGCTTGAAAGGACATCTAACAACTTAGGTTTTACTAAACTTTCCTTTATTGGTTTAGAAAATGAGGTATCGCCACTTTTTGCTCTGATTGCATTTTGTCACACAAATCTATCACGATATTGCTTAATTACTCTACAACAAATGCAAATTGATGTAATCGGCTGTATTTCTGCACTATATTGCAATGGTTCAAAAGATTTACTGTTTACTGTTTTAAAAAACTATCCAGAAGAATATTTAAAAATAACATGGGGAGGATTTTGTCCTATTCATATTGTATCTGCGTTTCATAATGAGGAATTACTTGGTGAATTGATTAAGGTAGGTGTGGATGTCAATAAAAACAATTGTTTTGGTTGGACGCCTCTTATGTTAGCAGCAGGTTTTGATACTCAAGAATACGGAGACTATAACTGTAGAAAATCAGCTGCAGAACAAAGAGATAAAACTGTACAACTTTTACTGAAAAATGGAGCACACATTAATCTATGTATGGAGAACGGAGCCAGTCCTCTCTTTATAGCTTGTCAAAGCGGACATGATAGCACTGTACAACTTTTACTTACTAATGGAGCAGACATTAATTTATGTATGGAGAACGGAGCCAGTCCTCTCTTTATAGCTTGTCATAACGGACAGGATCGCACTGTACAACTTTTAGTAAGTAATGGAGCAAACATTAATTTATATAAGAAGAGCGGAGCCAGTCCTCTCTTTATAGCTTGTCAAAGCGGACATGATAGCACTGTACAACTATTACTAAGTAATGGAGCAGACATTAATTCATGTATGGAGAACGGAGCCAGTCCTCTCCTTATAGCTTGTCATAACGGACATGATAGCACTGTACAACTTTTACTGACTAATGGAGCAGACATTAATTTATGTGAGAAAAACGGAGCCAGTCCTCTCTATCAAGCTTGTCATAACGGACACGATAGCACTGTACAACTTTTACTTACTAATGGAGCAGACATTAATTTATGTATGGAGGACGGAGCCAGTCCTCTCTTTAAAGCTTGTCAAAGCGGACATGATAGCACTGTACAACTATTACTAAGTAATGGAGCAGACATTAATTCATGTATGGAGAACGGAGCCAGTCCTCTCTTTACAGCTTGTCATAACGGACATGATAGCACTGTACAACTTTTACTTACTAATGGAGCAGACATTAATTTATGTATAGAGAACGGAGCCAGTCTACTCCTTTTGGCTTGTCGAAACGGACATGATTGCACTGTACAACTTTTACTGAGTAATGGAGCAGACATTAATTTATGTACGGAGGACGGAGTCAGTCCTCTCTTAATAGCTTGTCAAAACAGACATAATAGCACTCTAGAACTTTTACTGACTAATGGAGCAGACATAAATTTATGTGAGAAAAACGGAGCCAGTCCTCTCTTTATAGCTTGTCAAAACGGACATGATAGCACTGTACAAATTTTACTGACTAATGGAGCAGACATTAATTTATGTGTGAGAAACGGAGCCAGTCCTCTCTTTATAGCTTGTCAAAAAGGACATGAGAGCACTGTACAAATTTTACTGACTAATGGAGCAGACATGAATTTATGTGAGAAAAACGGTGTCAGTCCTCTCTTAATAGCTTGTCAAGACGGACATGATAGCACTGTAAAACTTTTACTGACTAATGGAGCAGACATTAATTTATGTATGGAGAACGGATCAAGTCCTCTCTATGTAGCTTGTCAAAACGGACATGAGAGCACTGTACAACTTTTACTGACTAATGGAGCAGACATTAATTTATGTGAGAAAAACGGAGTCAGTCCTCTTTATATAGCTTGTCATAACGGACATGATAGAACTGTACAAATTTTACTGACTAATGGAGCAGACATTAATTTATGTAAGATAAACGGAACCAGTCCTCTCTTTATAGCTTGTCTAAACGGACATGATAGCACTGTACAAATTTTACTGACTAATGGAGCAGACATGAATTTATGTGAGAATAACGGTGTCAGTCCTCTCTTAATAGCTTGTCATAACAGACATGATAGCACTGTACAACTTTTACTGACTAATGGAGCAGACATTAATTTATGCATGGAGAACGGATCCAGTCCTCTCTATGTAGCTTGTCATATCGGACATGATAGCACTGTACAACTTTTACTGACTAATGGAGCAGACATTAATTTATGTATAAAGAACGGAGCCAGTCCTCTCTATCAAGCTTGTCATAACGGACATGATAGCACTGCGCAAATTTTAATGACTAATGGAACAGACATTAATTTATGTATGGAGAACGGAGCCAGTCCTCTCTTAATACCTTGTCAAGACGGACATGATAGCACTGTACAACTTTTACTGACTAATGGAGCAGATATTGATTTATGTGAGAAAAACGGAGCCAGTCCTCTCTTTATAGCTTGTCAAAACGGACATGATAGCACTGTACAACTTTTACTGACTAATGGAGCAGACATTAATTTATGTACGGAGAACGGAGCCAGTCCTCTCTTCATAGCTTGTCAAAACGGACATGATAGCACTGTGCAAATTTTACTGACTAATGGAGCAGACATAAATTTATGTATGGAGAACGGAGCCAGTCCTCTCTTCATAGCTTGTCGAAACGGACTTAATAGCACTGTACAACGTTTACTGACTAATGGAGCAGACAATAATATATGTACGGTGAACGGAGCCAGTCCTCTCTTAATAGCTTGTCAAAACGGACAGGATAGCACTGCGCAAATTTTAATGACTAATCGAGCAGACATTAATTTATGTTTGGAGAACGGAGCCAGTCCTCTCTTAATAGCTTGTCAAAACGGACATAATAGCACTGCGCAAATTTTAATGACTAATGGAGCAGACATTAATTTATGTATGGAGAACGGAGCCAGTCCTCTTTTAATAGCTTGTGAAGACGGGCATGATAGCACTGTACAACTTTTACTGAGTAATGGAGCAGACATTGATTTATGTGAGAAAGAAGGAGCCAGTCCTCTCTTTATAGCTTGTCAAAACGGACATGATAGCACTGTACAACTTTTACTTACTAATGGAGCAGACATTAATTTATGTATGGAGAACGGAGCCAGTCCTCTCTTTATAGCTTGTCAGGACGGACATGATAGCACTGTACAACTTTTACTGACTAATGGAGCAGATATTGATTTATGTGAGAAAAACGGAGGCAGTCCTCTCTTTATAGCTTGTGAAAACGGACATGATAGCACTGTACAACTTTTACTGACTAATGGAGCAGACATTAATTTATGTACGGAGAACGGAGCCAGTCCTCTCTATCAAGCTTGTAAAAGCGGACATGAGAGCACTGTGCAAATTTTTCTGACTAATGGAGCAGACATAAATTTATGTATGGAGAACGGAGCCAGTCCTCTCTTCATAGCTTGTCATAACGGACATGATCGAACTGTACAACTTTTACTGAGTAATGGAGCAGACATTAATTTATGTATGGAGAACGGAGCCAGTCCTCTCTATCAAGCTTGTCAAAACGGACATAATAGCACTGCGCAAATTTTAATGACTAATGGAGCAGACATTAATTTATGTATGGAGAACGGAGCCAGTCCTCTCTTAATAGCTTGTCAGGACGGACATGATAGCACTGTACAACTTTTACTGACTAATGGAGCAGATATTGATTTATGTGAGAAAAACGGAGCCAGTCCTCTCTTTATAGCTTGTCAAAACGGACATGATAGCACTGTACAACTTTTACTGACTAATGGAGCAGACATTAATTTATGTGAGAAAAACGGAGCCAGTCCTCTCTTTATAGCTTGTCTAAACGGACATGATAGCACTGTACAACTTTTACTGACTAATGGAGCAGACATTAATTTATGTACGGAGAACGGAGCCAGTCCTCTCTATCAAGCTTGTCAAAACGGACATAATAGCACTGCGCAAATTTTAATGACTAATGGAGCAGACATTAATTTATGTATGGTGGACGGAGCCAGTCCTCTCTTAATAGCTTGTCAGGACGGACATGATAGCACTGTACAACGTTTACTGACTAATGGAGCAGATATTGATTTATGTGAGAAAAACGGAGCCAGTCCTCTCTTTATAGCTTGTCAAAAAGGACATGAGAGCACTGTGCAAATTTTACTGACTAATGGAGCAGACATAAATTTATGTATGGAGAACGGAGCCAGTCCTCTCTTCATAGCTTGTCGAAACGGACTTAATAGCATTGTACAATGTTTACTGACTAATGGAGCAAACATTAATTTATGTATGAAAAACGGAGCCAGTCCTCTCTATCAAGCTTGTCAAAACGGACATGATAGCATTGTACAAATTTTGCTGACTAATGGAGCAGACATTGATTTATGTGAGAAAAACGGAGCCAGTCCTCTCTTTATAGCTTGTCAAAACGGACATGATAGCACTGTACAACTTTTACTGACTAATGGAGCAGACATTGATTTATGTGAGAAAAACGGAGCCAGTCCTCTCTTTATAGCTTGTCAAAACGGACATGATAGCACTGTACAACTTTTACTTACTAATGGAGCAGACATTAATCTATGTATGGAGAACGGAGCCAGTCCTCTCTATCAAGCTTGTCAAAAGGGACATAATAGCACTGTGCAAATTTTAATGACTAATGGAGCAGACATTAATTTATGTATGGAGAACGGAGCCAGTCTTCTCTATGAAGCTTGTCAAAACGGACATGATAGCTCTGTCCAACTTTTACTGACTAATGGAGCAGACATTAATTTATGTATGGTGGACGGAGCCAGTCTTCTCTATCACGCTTGTCAAAACGGACATGATAGCACTGTACAACTTTTACTGACTAATGGAGCAGACATTAATTTATGTAAGATAAACGGAACCAGTCCTCTCTTTATAGCTTGTCTAAACGGACATGATAGCACTGTACAAATTTTACTGACTAATGGAGCAGACATGAATTTATGTGAGAATAACGGTGTCAGTCCTCTCTTAATAGCTTGTCATAACAGACATGATAGCACTGTACAACTTTTACTGACTAATGGAGCAGACATGAATTTATGTGAGAATAACGGTGTCAGTCCTCTCTATGTAGCTTGTCATATCGGACATGATAGCATTGTACAACTATTACTGACTAATGGAGCAGACATAAATTTATGTATGGAGAACGGAGCCAGTCCTCTCTTAATAGCTTGTCATAACGGACATGATCGAACTGTACAACTTTTACTGAGTAATGGAGCAAACATTAATTTATGTATGAAAAACGGAGCCAGTCCTCTCTATCAAGCTTGTCAAAACGGACATGATAGCATTGTACAAATTTTGCTGAATAATGGAGCAGACATTAATTTACGCATTAAAGAGGGGGTCAGCGTTTTATGTGTTGCTTTTGTTCAGAGACGTTACAAAACTGTTAATATGTTACTAAACAATGGCGTAGACACAAGTCTGGCATGTGGATGGGAAGTAAGTACCGACTTTGTAGATTGCTTTGATAAGTATGAAAGTACCGTTGAGTTCTTGATGCAGAAAGACAACATTCCAAACAATTTGTACGACCCGGATTCCTTTTTTTCTCTTTTTGTATCATGTCAGGTGGACAGAGTGACAAGGATGATATTTGAGAACTAGTGTTGATTATTTAGTAAAATATTTATATGCAACTCTGGATATTGCTGCATTCTTCACGGTGACAACAAAACTTATCAAAAAGCCCGGATTTTATGATTCTATAAGTTTTTAAATACTGTAATTTAATTGATTTTATCAAAAGGAGTTAAAAGTTTTTTTCGAAGAAATGAGGGAAACGGCTCCTATGCGTATTATATTCCTTGTCTAACAGTGTCAACAGCTACTCTTATAAGTTAATACTGTATATCATTTTTTTTCCGTGTCATGTTTTTCCTGCGAATCAGAGTCTAGAACAATATATAAAATTTATGCAAATCATATTTTCACTATTTTAAAGTCTCATTGAAAATATAATTCACGATTGTTTAAACCTGTGAAGTAACAGGGAATAGGTATCTAAATTGCCGCTCTTTGTAATGAACTATTCGGACAATGAAACCATTTACATGATTTCCTTAATGTAAAATAACTACCGATAATTATTTTCAGAGACGCAAACAGTCATAAATAAATAGATCATGTACTGTTACATATACTAGTAGCTCAGTTGTAATAAGACATCGGTTTACGCATTGAAAGCGACCGTTTTAATTAGCGTGTCAATGGATCATTAAAAAAACAAGGAGGCATACAAATCTATTATATGACGCTTGTTCTCCAATCCCGCAATTTGTACCTGTAACTAAACTAACTGAACACTGAAAGTTCAACGTACTTTTACTTACCTGTTTATTTTATCAGGATAGAGAGAACTCTATTACAAAAACAAAAAAAAATTGTATCAAATTTACTCTAATTTATTTACCGCGATTCGGAAATCGTCGCAAACAAAGCGGAAATTGTATATTCGCGGAAAAAAACCTGATATACGGTACGTATAGAACTGTCTTAAAAGAGTATAAATACATGCCTGCGTACGAATATCAACGTAAATAAAATCAATGCAAATTAAGCAGAACAAATTTTTTTTGTACTTATGTATTGTGTTTACGCTTGTGAATTTAGGGACGAACATGTTTAAAGAATAATACTTTTACAGTTGTTTTAGTTTTAGTTTTTGTTGTTTTGTATTTACTTATTATAAGAAGAAACAGCTTCAAGAATTGAACTGGAAATATCAGTAGTGTAGGCTATATTAATTTTACTTTTACTTTACTTTGCTTTTGGTAAGCAAATTATGTTTCGAAGTAATATTCTTACGCATGTAAAAGAAAAAGTAATTTGTTTTATCATGCAGTTAACGGTTAACATGTTTTACTCTCAAGGACAACGCATTAAAAAACGTTTTTATTAATATTCATGTAGTTAAAGGTTAACATGAAGCTGCCATTGGATTGTAAATATAGTAGTGCAAGGCGTAATGCATGCGCAAATATTACAGTTTGCCGGCTGCCTAATAATATGGACATACCAGTGATCGTACGAAGCCGATCATAAAAAGATAAAACCGACTCGTGTGTCAATGGGAAAGGTGGGAATTACGCGTGTTGAAACTGGCTTTAATTCAGATTGCATAATTCATCTGGGTCGGTTTGTTTTTTTATTTATTATAATGAATGATATAGAGCTTCTTAGTTTTTTGTGTTATTCTTTTTTTAAAAACCAATTAATGTTCATTCGTATTTCTTTATTGTTTTTGGGAGTTGGTTTTAATCAACTCTACTATGCAGTTACCCTGGCAAACCGAAAGGGAAACAGTGTTTGGACCTATACACAAACCATCACCGCTGACAAGATTTAGTTCTTGAAAATAATCGATAAATTCGATGTAATGTATCTTGAAGCATTATTTTTTAAGCATCTTATTAATGAATACCTTGAAAATAGTCAGATGTGAAATAGTATAAACAATTTAGATATGTTTTGCAGTCGTATTTCTTCATACGCCAGAATTAAATAAAGTCTAGTTCAACCATCTTCTGTCTCTGTAAATCCCCGACAAGCAGAGAGTCATTCTATTTTAAAAAGTAGCGTCATCAAGCTATCACATGACCTGTTGTACACATTCTCTTGCTTGTTAGAGATTAACGAAGACAGCCGAGCATCTGGTTGAACGAGACTAGAGTTCATTATTTCTTGGATCCATACAATTTTTTTAATATTTCGATTACTTATACATAGATTGAATCAAGTCTATCTTTAATCATCACACAACACGATTCATACAGGATTTTTCTCAAAATTCTTGTCGGAAAAGTCTGAGAATTTATACTATAAAAATGTACGTAATTCAAAGATTATAAACTACTTGCCAAGCAAAGAAACATATCTTTGATTTTAAAATGAATAAAAATTGATAAAATCAACTCCCGTCAGTACTTCAGTATTTTGATTTATTCGTGTATTTTATATATTCTACACCGAGTTCAAGAGTAGTCGGATTTATATTAAACGTCAATGATACAAGCGGTGTAATTGTTTAGATAAATTAAAAAAACTATTCATTTTTCTTGTACAAATGTCTTATCTATTGTGTTTTCAATTTTAAATGCACACAAAAAATTAATACTTTTCTTTCATTTCAGATAAATGCTTTAAAAACTGGAATATTTTTACAAAGTTTCAATATGAATATTTGTTTGTATTAGCGACTTTTAAATAGAAATTCGACAAACATGACATTCTATGGATGTATGTGATTGAATATTTCTTTAAAATAAATTAACTTTGTAACTATGTGTTATCAGTTATTACTATTCTGCATCTTCAGGCGATTAATTGATAGAAAGACAATAAACGGGACGCTTGTTTAACCTTGCTTAACCTCATGATCGAAGTGAACAGTTTCTACTTTACAACCATAATTTTATTATAACAGCTTATATGTCTAAATCGGTAATTTGCTGAACACTATAAGATACTTCATTTTGGTCTCTTAACTAAAAGAAAATTAAATACGAATTATGCCAACTGTAAAATAATATACACGCAATATTGATATACATAGATCATTTTAACAATAATATATCAAAGCATATTCAAATCGTAATTTTGACTATAAATTAATAAATATAGAATTAAAATCTGATACATTATAAATCTATATCATATCTATAGATAAATGTTTAAAACAAAGTTATATTTACATCTACAGAGTATGATTCCCGATTCCCTCTGTTTCTTACAGAAACGTATACATAATTCATAGCTCTATAGAAACAGCCAGACTGAAATATGCACGCTCCGTTTTAGCGAACGTACGAAACCAAAAGCAACTGAAACTGACAGAAAACTAGCAAAACTAAAATCTCTACGCCCCGTTTATCGATTAGTCAAAACCTATAGCAACCTAAGGAAAGTCACGGACTGCAAGAAAGAATCGTGATGATGTCAGACACAAATTTCCATAGGAGACGATTTTGCTGTTTCTTCTAAATAAAGTACTGCATGATAAACATGAACAGTAATTTGGTCAAATTTACTACTTGTTACAACCAATTTATGAATTTGTTAAAAGAAAGATGAAAATTTAAACAATTAAATCATAAAGCAGGAAATGTATTTTTCTGCAATGTCGCTACCTTCATATCCCGCATGAATCACAAAAGAGGACATTTTATTGTCTAAATATATCCTTGACAATATCTAGTTTTTATTAAACCCGTTTGACTAGCAATCCCTGAAAACCAGCTATTTGGTCCGGTGTGGCACCTGTCGGTTTAAAGAAATTTAATTGTGCTTCGCACCTTGCCGAGCGTTAAAGTGGATATTCGACAATTTTGTAATACCTGTGACATCTATCAGCAAACAACTCCAAAAGGTAGAATCTCGCCTGTTCCACTATGTCGTATGCTAGTGTGGCTGTGAAAGTAGAAGTGCAAATATATTTCAGTTTTTAATTTTTAATTAATTTATAAAATTTAAATTGTCTTCGTTGTCAAAACAAGTAAAAGGAAGGTAGCATTTAATGACATGTAAAATGAAGGAAGTGTTAAATCAGGAAAAATAGCACATAAACTACATGTATGTTTTGTTATCAACCTAAAATGAAAGTAGTAATTAATGACAGGTATCAATCAATGATTTGTAAAATGAAGGTAGTAATTAATGACATGATTAAAATTAAGATTCCAATCAGTGACTTGTAAAATAAAGGTAGTGATTAATGATAAAAATAAAATTAAGGTACCACTTGTTAACTTGTAAAATGGTTTTAGTAATAAATGACAAGATTTAAATTAAGGTACAGTGTACCAATCGATAACTTGTAAAGCAAAAGAAGTAATTAATGACAAGATTACCACTGCTACCTGAGTTCGATCCCCGTCATCGACAGTGGTTGTAAGTGATAGGGTATGGCGGTCGCCCGCTTGGACACGTGGGCTTTCTCCGGGTAATCCGGCTTCTTCCCACACCAATGACCCCCTTGCACTTACATCCGTGCAAACGAGAGATATTAAAATAAGTTGTAGAACTTGCTTATCAATCGTTGTAAAATAAATAAAGTTCAGTTTTAGTTAATGACAAGATTTAAGTCGCAACCAATGACTTGATGTAAAACGAAGATAGCAATCAATTGCATGGTGTAGGAATCCATGGCGTGTAATTATTACAAACACAGAACATTAATCATTATCAAAACATATCTGAGTGGAAGTATTTATTATGATTTAATAAGTTTCATTCCAATTTGCTTGTATTGGGATATCCCAATGGAATCAATAGTTTTCAAACTGATCTTAACACTGATATGCATATGGTGGAACAGTAGAATTCAAACAACAAGCATAGTTCATGGGGCTGAAAAGTCAGAACATCTTAATAAGTATACATCTTATAAACATGCGATGTATCAAAATACAACAAAGCTACTTGCAAAAAAAAGTAAAGTCTACTGAATAACAGTTTTTTCACTTCACAGTATAATTTATACATTTAACTTGCATTGCATTAGACCTTGAACTTTGATCCTGAACTAGCAATTTTCATTACAGCATCCGTCGCCTCTACAGTCAGCATTGTAGCACCCTCTAATGATAAAGTATCCACTAATGATTAAAGTTGCATTAGTGGTCAGACTTCTGACCGTTAATGATATAATTATGATATAATTATATCATTAACGAACTAATTTGCAGTCCACAAATGATACAGTTTTAAAATTATTCATTAAAGGTAAAAATTCATGTCCACTAATGATACAAGAAATACGCAAAATAAGTACATCGTTGACCTTTAATGTTTTTTTTCCTGCATTAGAGGATTAAATATCAACCATTAATGATACAATTCATTTTTCATGTACCAATTCATACTTTATTAATTCCTCGGTAATGAATCGGCCATTAATATAAACACATTTTATTGGTTTTCTTGTGTTGATTTTATGATTAGTTATTCAACGAAATGCTTAGCTTATTAGTTGATTGTATATCTATTACATAAGCTTTAGGTAATGGAGTTTAAATTAATCCATTTAGCAACACCATCAACGAGGGCTAATGCAATTCATAAATAAAGATATATCATTATTGGTCAATGATGTACTCTCTTAGATTGTTTATTTTCGAAGCAATCTAGCTCATGCTTCTCTTAAGGTCTCACACAAGGAATTAATTTCACTATAAGTTACTATATAGATTTAATTCAGTTAATTAATTCACTATACTCTTAGCATATAAATCATGAAAGAAAAATTATAGTTAAATGCTTCAAGAAAAGTTTTAGATCAGAAAAATAACGCCTTATGCGGCTTCTAAGAGGGATAATTGAGAGTAAACATACCTACCCCCAAGTACACGTGGGTCCACATGTTGACAAACCGGCTCAGCACCATCCAGGAAGTTGCATCATGCGCATCTATAAAAGTAGTTCCATTGAAATTATTGTGACAACTCCACTAAAGTAATAATTCCAAGCCACTGAGTCCAAAACCAATACTATAGGCCTAAAATATGGTGCCAAAAAAGGAAGAAAGAAAAGAAATTGTCTCTGTATATATGAAACTACAATTAGCTCAATTTATTTTGATTGGTTGTTTCCTTGCGTAAGACCTTTAACTAACAGAGCGAGAAATACATATAGCTAGACAGTGTGCCATCCATTAGTGCATGACTTGACAAGACTATCCGCTTTGAATAATGTAATTCAAAGTTTACCACTATCGGGTAACAATGTACTTTGTCTAAATTGTTCATTATCAATCTAAGAATAGTAGTTATCTCAGCCAACAAAGAAATAGAAAGAGAGAGAGAAGGTTTCAATGAATGGTTTTTAATGAATAGCAAAAGGTCTTCGGGCCACAACGCCCACCAAATAAACAATTCCTTCTATAATTCTATTTTGATTTTTTGATTTTTTAATATGAAAATCTTAAAAATTACTAATACTCACGCAAGCGCACTTTACACATTGATATGATTCAATGCTTTATTTATTGAACCATATTTTTTGTTCTTCTTTCGTTTTTTGGCTTCTGTGTCTTAAAATTTCTTAGTTGCTTTTTAACATACTGTCTAAAACTGAAATAAAAAAACAATATACATGAATTCCAGATAAAAAAAGACTGCTTTGAAAAAAATAATCCCTCAGCTATTCAACTTCCACGTGTCAGTTATAATTATAGAGGTAAACCATAGAACAAAATCTGTTTATTGTTTATAAATTATATTATTAGGTTAACTCCCAATCTGTCGTGGTATAAACATGTATAAATTAAAAAAAAACCGCTATAAATAACAAGTTTAATAAATAAATAAATAAATAAAATCACCCCAAATAAATCAAATTTTTAATTTACTGATATTCTGCGATTAACCACAGATTGCCGATCCAGGGTATCTGCCCATGATGCACAATGAACCCGTCCTAAACTTTTCGCCAAAACGTTAAGTAGCCAACCCGCATTTTTGGTTACCCCGTTCTGGAAAAATCTATCCAATTCTCTCACCAGAAATCGTGCTTCGCAAGCATTTATCCATCAAAACTAAAATCGTGCATTCAAGAAACAAACTGCCATATTTTTATATATTTAACATTTGTTAAAGGGGCATGGTCACGATTTTGGTCGAATTTTATTTTTCTGTTTTTATTATCTACAATGCTTCAAAAATGCATTTCTTATTATCAGCTTAAATTTTGGTGCCAGTCGATGAGTTTTAAGCAAGTTACAGGGCATAAAATTCTTCGTCATGTAAACAAGGCTCGTGCCCTGTTTTTGTTTACATAGGTTCAATTAGCAGTAAAAAATCTTTTTCAAGCTGATTTGTCTATCTTCTTATTCATTTTAAGCATAAATAAACAGTTCCTAACGGTTAACACATTCAGTTGAGGTGTAAAACTGGAATTTTCACTTCAACATTCAAATTTTTGTTTTTTTTTGTTTTTGTTCTTTGTTTACATAGCGAAGAACTATAAACTCTGTAACTCGCTTATAACTTAACAAATGGCACTCAAATTTTGGTTGCCTATTAAAAATGCCTTACTGAAGCATTGTAAACGTTAAAATCGAAAAAATAATTTTTGACCAAAATCGTGACCATGCTCCTTTTAGACGTAACTTCCATGTTTATTCTAAGTAAGTATCCAATTAATATGTCCACTTTTTACATTGAATATCATTTTTTTGCAAGAATACATTTTGATGATAACTAACTCCCACTGACTTGGATCTGCCAAAGTGTGTCCACCACCTTAATCTCTTTTGTGCTATTTCGGACTGCTTTTGATCGAACATGAAAGTAGGTTTTCAAATAAATTCACAAAAATTACTTATCATGTACAATTCAATTATAGATTACGGACATCATCTGACACGTGTTGAAATACCAAGGGTATAAGCAGTCACTCTGGTGCAGGCATTACAACTGCGGGTATGATCTCAGTATTGGATATTCCCCCTCTTTGTACTATGTTGAGATATACCTCCGTCGTAAGACCCTAGTATTGTTTTGGGAGTTTAGATTTTACATATTATATTCTACCCAATTCAAGGTATCACACCGGTAATTGTTTTCGCTATATAGTTCTATGTAAGAAAAACAATCGTAAAAAATCGAAATATTTTTTTCGTGAGAAAAAAAATACATAGCGGTGTTCTATGATACCTTACTCATTATCTAACATCAAAAAATGGGCATACGATACTGCATTTTCTCAAGTTTTCTAGCTGCGAACATGCCTACCCCCAAAACCACGTGTTTTCAAGCTGTTTGTAAACAGACTGCGCGCACCCCAGGAAGTCGGCCTATATGCCCTTTAAGAAATAGTTCCCGTTAAAAGTCAAATCAAATTTACAAAGTACAGAAATTTCCCTAATCATAAATATGCATTTTATTAAAATCGAATATGGGAAAATGCAAAATGCGGGCAAAAGAAAAAATATTCCTTATAAATGTATGGAACTACAAGTTCATTTTCATTGGGCGATTACCGGTGTGATACATGTACCTTGAAGACAACTAATAAGTCTTTAATCAATGCCAAATTAGCACAGCAGGTCTGCTAATTAATAATGAACATCATATCACTAGCAATTACGAATAGGAGCAGATAAGCCGGAGAATATGAGGATTGATCTCCCTTCGGGAATAGCTTGCATTGCTCTCCATTTCTTAGTAAAATATGACCAATTAGTGGTACAAGTTAAACTGTCATAATTTTGTAACGGTAGGAGATATTTACTTGAAATTACCTTCATTAGTTAAACCGATATTTGTTCCGATAATTTCATTAAAAAACTGATTCTGAATTGAATCAGAAAAAATAATATATTGCTAATTGCTTCGAAAAAACGTATTGTGAAACATGAATTTTAAACAAAAAAATGAAATTTGAAAGTGTTAATAGAATCTGCATCTGGTAAATTTGGTGCCAAAATAAAACCCATTAACTACATTTTACAGTTTGACCACGGACGGGATCCACTTGATATTAGTGATTAAGATAATGGCTTCTTTATCGGCTAGGGGTGTTGTTCCTTTAACTGTCTTCAAAGCCAGGTCTGGTCGTTTGAAAAGGTCAAATGCTGAATAAACAAATAAATAAGATCTGAGTCTAGGTGAGTAGTATTCAGGGTTAAATGTTCATAGAACCATACTGCAATTATCGATATAACTGTTCACAGTACATGTAAAATAGGTAAAGAAAAACTTAAATGGCTGTCCAATTTTCAATTCAGAAAAGGGAATGTGCCACACAACAAGGGAAAGAAATCTCAAGGGAGCAATTATCCTGAATCGAAGAAACCACAGACAGTTAGGCTAAGTAGTGAGCTATATGATGAATTGGTTATAATTACTAACAATGGCCAGTTAATGACTGTTAATGACGCAGAGGGCAGGGACAGCAACATGATGATTCTAAGACCCGGGGGAGAGAGCCCAGGACCATTGATTTATATGGTTACAGTGAAGCTGCAGGAAGTCCAGAAAGTGAAACTTATAGACTTTTACACAATAAAAAGACTTCCGAGTTATGGAACGATTCATTTAAGAAATGAAGATAATAATTTTTCTATTGATCGACGTATCAAAGAAAAAATTGACCGGAAAACTTCATCAATAGGAAAATTATTTTCTTCATTTCTTATCATTTAATTAAACATTTATGTATGGAACTACAATTGACTAAGTTCATTTTCATTGGGCGATTACCGGTGTGATACCTATATAACTGCATTGTAATCTCACACATTGTAGCATTTTAGTTTTTTAAGTAGAAGATTGTTTTAAAAAATCCTAAACATGAATGTGTGACTATTGATCTTTGAACCTCTCAGTGGGCAACAGATTGATCCGTGGTCACATTTCTAACAATTTAGCATTTACACCATAATAGTGCTATTGAGTAGTATTATCACAAATTATTCCATCATGATTGTAGTTTGAACAGATTTCTAATATGTTATACTTCGAAACCCCCTTGGCCCCAGTTGTGACCCGCATAGTAATCTCACAATTTGTAGCTTTGTAGTTCTTGAGAAGAAGATTTTTAATTATTTTCTCATATTTTTGGTTAATCTTTCAGCCTAATCCTTGTCCCAAGTATTAGTCCGGAGGTCACAATTTAAAACGAATTAAAATATTCACTATCTATATCGACTTTTTATCAAATAAATAGAACTGAAAAAAGTTAACCTGAATTGTCTGCCTGAGTTTAGATATGGAAATAGATAGATGTACATGCAAAACGTAAAATTAATAAAAAAAAGGGGATGTATTCTGTAAAATCGTATCAGCGATGACTTTTTTCTTGACCCCTAGCTTTCAACTTTCTTTATTGCGTAAGACATACATCTTATTGCATATGACATTTTTTTATAAATAATATGTGCAGCACATTGCATGGATTTACTAATAAATGGTAATAGCAATGAATATGTAATACAGTGATGATAGCATTGGAGAATGTCAATTCAACACATCAATTTAATTACATCAGTCGTTTTAAAAATAGTATATTAGTCAACATGTAGTTTGAAGGCATGATGCAAGAATTTACCTAAGTTACAGAGTTCTCTAACATTGTTTACACATAATAGCTGTATAAATTTATAAATTGATGGTTTTTTCCAATAGTAATTTTTTATGTATTTGGCTCTTAATTGCTGGTATCGTGGACATATTAAGACAAAGTGATATTCATTTTCAATTTCGGATCTACAAAATTCACATATTCTGTTATTTTGCAAAATATTTCTGTGGCGCCCACTTTCTATGGATAAATTATGTGATGACATTCTGATTTTACTGAGTTGTTTTTTGTAAATACAAGGAATGGGTTTCACCAAATAATATTGAAGTGAAAAATGGTCAATAATATTTTTATATAACATACATCTAGATGGACTATTCATATCTGCAAAAAGAGTTCAAAAGTATCAATTATTCTTTGCTTAATAAGTAAAAAATGGCTTTTATAGCATATTTTGTGTTGGTCAGCCCAGATGTAGCCTAAACCAATTTCAAACAATTTGTCTTTGATATTTGACACCCAGTTTGATACATTTTTCAATTTGTGTTCACACTCTTCTAACATTTTATCATAACATGACCTCAAAATGCAATTTTTACTTTGTAATAATTTAAACCAAAACTTAAAAATCCGAAGATAGCGTACAATCCTCAAAGGCAACCTGCCAGTTTCAAAATACACCATTGACGTATTTGTATTTTTTCTAACACACAGAACATTTGTTTATGAATTCTAAATGTATTTTCTCAATGTCACACGCACTGTGGTTTCCCCAGACTTCACATCCGTAATTCAATATACTACTTACATAAGTGTCAAAAAGAGAGAACTTAGTTTCCACATTTAAATTCAATTGACTAACCTTAGATCTTAGACAGAACATTGCTTTTCTACCTTGACTGGCTTATTGTTTTTGTGTAACATTATAATTCCCATTATAGTTAAAAAAAACACCAAGGTACATAAATTTATCTACAACTTCTATTTGGTCAGTATGTATATGCCATTTTTAGTTTTCATGGATTTTACCTCCATTTCTAAATACTACAACTTTTGTTGTATCTGTATTAATGGCCAAGTCCCATTTTAAAGTGTAATCATACAACGTATTCAACATTAATTGAAGTTCATGTACAGATTCTGCAAAACACACCATGTCAACAGCATACATTAACGTAAAAAGATTTAACTCTTGTACATGCAAAGGGACATTACCATTCTTAATGAACTCCATTTCTAAATCATTAACTTACCTTGAAGAAGACCAAGTGAGTTTTCAAAAAACACCTGAGTCTTGTGTGTAGGTGTCTTTGTGGCTGACATTAAAGTTTCGTAACATGTAGCTAGTGCAATTCGCGCTTCATCCAGACACTCTGGTTTCCGTTTACATGATTTTGTTGGTTTAAAGTTATTATCTGCAGCGTTGTTTTCGCCTTTTGGTTCGGTAACAACAGGACAGGTCAAGATCTGTAAGTGTAGCGGAGCGTGATCAGAATACGTTGTAAAATTAGCAACCTGAAATTTTTCAATCAAGCCGAAAATATCTGGAGTTGAGACACAGTAGTCCACTACACTAAGTCCCCTGGACCCCATAAATGTAAAGTCCCTGTCCATTTTGTCTTTTTGCCAACCATTCAGTATCCTGATCCCCGATGATTTACACATTGTTAATAATTTTGTACCATTATCGTTTATATTATTGTCTGGGTAAACAAGGGACGGTAAATCAGAGTCCATTTCATAACCAATGGTTTCCATAAAATTTAAGTTGCTTTCATGCATCACATCATTCACTATTAAGTCTTCTCTATTTGAAGTCCGTGCATTCAGATCACCTAATAACATAACCTTTCCTTCGTTTTGGAATGTGGATATTTGGATTTCCAGATCACTGAACAAGTCACAATCATACAGACGGTAAAACGTGAAATTGCTTGGTGGGATATAAGCACAACCTACGTATCAGTCTTTGTCAATATTTTTCAGAAGATTCTGAATTTTTAGCCAGATAACAGTATCATGCTGATTTTTTACAACCGATATAAAATTATGAAATCTTTTACGAATCAAAACAACAATCCCACCCCCTTGCGTGCTTCTGCTCTTGAGTCTTGGGAAAATGTAAGTGTCAAACTTATCCAAATTGACATCTAAGTCCTTTTGCACCCAACATTCAGTTAATAGGACAATGTCATAGGTTAATTAGAAATTTTGAAAACATTGGCCATTAATTTTTGTCGAGAACCCACCATTGATGTTCCAACAAATGATTTTCAGTCTTTCACAGTGATGTTGGGTTGAGTTTATAACACTCTCCACGTCATCCTATCCCTCCATATGTGTGACACCCTCGTCTCCATCCTTTGTTCCCCGAATACCAGTATCTAGCGTCTCCAGTCCTCAATATTCAACATCATCAATGTAGAGCTTATTTACGACAAGTTTAGCCCTTTTCCCCCGTTTTCTGGCATCTCTTAATATAGGATACAATTGCTTTCTCTGTTCCTGTATTTGTCTAGGGAATTGTTCTTGGATTCCGGATCTTGTTCCTCCTAATCTGGAAGCGTTCAAGCGAACTTTCTCTCTGATCCTGAATGATGAAAATTTTACTACCACTGGTCTGAATTCACCCGATCTCCTCCTTCCAACCCTATGTGCTCTTTTGATATCTTGGCTGATGTTCCTAATTCCGAGATAATTCTCACAGAATTCATCCACAATACTCACACAGTTTTCTTTTCTGTTACCATCAGGTTCAGCTAAACCAAAAAACAACAGGTTATCACGCATACTGCGACACTGAAGATCAATCATTGTTTTTTCAATATCCTTTTGTGTCTCTTCCAGTCTGTTGATATGTGACGATACCTCATCACTGACACCTGTCGTACGAGTTCGTTCTATATGTTGAACCCTCTCTTTGTTTTCCAAACTTTCCAAGCGTGTAAGAACGGACTTTATAGATTCTGAGAGAGAGTCTATTTCTTTCTTATGTACACCAAGTTCAAGGTCTATATCTGACTTCATAGCTTTGAATTTGTTGTCGATATTGGCAAGAAATTCATTCTGAAACTTATCCAACTTACTTTCAACCATTGACTACAAGGATTGTTGGCCTTTCTGTAATTCTTAAACTGCTTCAGCGATCACTGTCATTTTGTCCACCAGACCGCTACCCGCACCCGCACCACTACTCGAACCGGTCTCGTTGTCCGCCATTTTTAAAGTCTTTGTTGACGGTCTTGGAGTTTTTCCGTCTGAGGAACGTCGCCGTTTCCCGTCTTTTTGTCTGGTTTTGACATCAATGGTATCCAGGAACTTAAAAAAGTAACTCCCAATCCCACGCATGCGCCAAAAAAAACACCTTAAGTTCACCCTGTAATGCAATTAGGAGGAATTATTTCATTAAAGGTCAACGATGTACCTATTTTGCTTTTTTTTATGCCACCTTCGAAGAAATGAGGGCATATTGCTTTGCTGCTGTCTGTCGGTCGGTCTGTCGGTTTGTCGGTCATTCCACCAACAGTTTCCACTCATTTTCTTTGCAGAGGATGAACATATAGAAATGAAATTTGGTAAACATGTTTATCATGATAATATCTGGGTCAAGTTCAATATTGTGTACGATCGAGCAATTTTCGAGAGAGTTATGATCCTTGGAAAATCCAGTTATTTGCAGTTTCCGCTCATTTTCTTCGCAGGATTGAACATATTGAAATAAAATTTGGTAGACAGGTTTATCATAATTATATCTAGATGTAGGTCAAGTTCGATATTGGGTACGATCGAGCAATTTTCGACAGAGTTATGGCTCTTGGGCGTAGAAAAATTCCAGTTATTTGCAGTTTCCGCTCATTTTCTTGGCAGGGGATGAACTGAACATATTGAAGTGAAATTTGGTATACAGGTACATCATGATAATATCTAGGTCAAGTTCGATACTGGGTACGATCAAGCAATTTTTGACAGAGTTATGGCTCTTGGACGTAGAAAAATCCAGTTATTTGCAGTTTCGGTTCATTTTCTTCGAGGGGATTAAAAATATGGAAATGATATTTTGTATACAGGTTTATCATGATGATATCTAAATCAACTTAAATGTTGGTTACAATCGAGCAATTTTTGACAGAGTTATGGCTCTTGAACGTAGAAGAATCCTAGTTATTAGCAGTTTCCGCTCATTTGCTTCGCCGAAGGTGCACATATTGATTTGACATTTGGTATACAGGTTTATCTAAATAATATCTAGGTCAAGTTTGATTGTGGTATGATAGAGCAATTTCCGACAGAGCTATGCCCCTTGGACTTAGAAAAATTCAAAGTATTTGCAGTTTACGTTCATTTTCTTTGTGGATATTTCCAAGGGGGGGGGGGCATAAGTGATTCACAAACGTCTCTTGTTTCTAATTTCATTATTGGACGTGAATTGTGACCTTAAATGATTAAATTTTGAAATTGCATCAATAGTGGACGGCAAAAAAATTAACTAATCGTATAATTAAATCTTTAACGGTCAGAAGTTTGACCACTAGTGCAATTTTATATCCTTAGTGGACGTAAATTTTTGTGTAATTAATAATTTCGAAACTGTATCATTTGTGGACTGCTAGGAAGTTCGTTAATGATATGATTATATCATTAACGTCAGAAGTCTGACCACTAATGCAACTTTATATCATCAGTGGATACCGTATCATTAGAGGTTGCTACACAGCATCGCATTCTTGTCCAGGCGGCCATTATCACATAAACCTGAGTCTGGTGCCACCTAATATAATTCTTTGAAAAATTGATGAAAAGCATTAAGGGTAATTTTAACGAGAGTTTGCTGGGATGTAGCTATCTAGTTTACTATCAAACAACATAGCAAATATTTCAACAGAACAATACAGCCTTGAAAACAGTCAGACAAATTGTATTTATCACAATTAGTAAATGGTTGGCATTTAGCACTTGGCAAACCCAGCTTTAATTATCAAAATCGAGTTTGACAAGTACTCCCGACTCCAATGTTTTGATTAAACAGCTTAAGTCCTTTACAAAGAAATGCGCATTTTTTGTCCTTAAAATTAGAGTTTTATAGCGAGTGAAGCGAGCTCTAAGAATCAGTGTGCGCGGGAAAAAGAACGAGCTAAACCTACAGTTCATCAAACATTTTTTTTTGTCGACGTCCCATAATGCTATCTAATGTTTTGCTCCCGTGTTGCTATGCCAAAAATGGTTGACTTTTAACTTCTAATTTACGGTGTCTTAAGGTTTGAAAACACGTTTTGAGTACATCATATGCTTTGGCGAGACTCAAGAGATTTGTTACATTCTTCCATACCTTTGTATATTGAGTCGAGATACGTAAACAAAGACGAACAAATCATGGTTGACGTCACAGTGCTCTTGCGCTATATTTCCCGCGATAAATTTAGAGGTGGATCAAACATCTGTAATGCGTGTACTAGCTATTTCAGTATAGACTTCGATACCTGCCTCATTGACATATGATTTTTTTAAATTTTTTTTTAATATAGTGATTAAATAAATAAATACTAGCAAGAGTCATACTTTACTCCATTTTTAAGCTAATTGTGCATGCATGTACAGTAGGCAGGTAATTATATGAGTAGGGAGGAAATAAACAATAGGACATTTTGAACTAAATAAAACGGAATAAAGAGAAAAAAAACAGTTAAAAAAATTATGTAGATATTGCATATACTCAAACCATTAAATTTAAAGGTCGGAAATTACATACCTACAAACAGGGACCAGTCTCTCTCTCTCTCTCTCTCTCTCTCTCTCTCTCTCTCTCTCTCTAACAGCATTCTTACCAGTTATTCTAACAGGTAAACAGCAAAGTGACGTCATAATGTAGAAATGACATCATGAAGATTGTCTTATTTTGTTTTCCAATGGTTTTTTGACTAAGAAACATCGAGCACAGGCTTGCTCAAGTACGATTTTTTAGTATTATGTATAAAATTATGCTAAGAAAAACATATGTTAAAATAGTATTTCTGCAGACACGAGCTCTATACTAACGAAAACAAAATATAAAGAAAAAATGAGAATATTTCCATTTGCTTGCAAAATTGCGGGAATTAGGTAATTTAGGTGACGTCATAGATAACAGCGAATGAGCAATAATAACTTAAATCAAGATTAAAGTGAAAGGCATCCTTTGTACAATCATTTATGAATATTCTATTTTTATACGATACTAAAAAAATTGGTTATATCTGGGGACAGATATTTGACCATACCACATATAATCCTTTTAACACACACGTTTGTATTTTTTTTCTCATTCAACACATTTAATTGAAACTACTATTAGAGTGAAATATGTAACATTGTCTCAAGCCACGGTCCAGCCAGGGTCTACATAAAACTCTTTCTTACCCACCAAATATCTACTAGATCGCATAAGGTAAAGTAAGCAACCTTTTAATTTCACCTAGAATATACAATCATATAAAGACTGGAATCTCAAATTTTAGTGTATAGTGTAAAGACCATTGAAACATTGCAAACCAATATGCCAAAAGTTAAAAGTTGTTATACCATTATTACTAAAATGTAAGAATTTTTAACATAAATGAAAATTATCTTGATAGACATTATATCGTGTGCGCTTATCTAAGTATATTCAGTTATGATCCAAATCAACAAAAAAAATGTTATCATTAACATGTACATGTACCCTGACTTTGATGCTTTCTTCTCATGTCTTCTTTCTAAATACCCAACGATTGTTGAGCTTTAATCAACATTTAGTGTTTGAACGTAAATGCTGAAAATGCATTCGTGTGACAAACGACAAAGAACATGTATGATGTTTCTATGATAGAAATCGTATTAATTAGTTTGATTTTAATATGTTCCACCAAGTTTTTTTTCTCTCTCTCTCTCTCTCTCTCTCTCTCTCTCTCTCTCTCTCTCTCTCTCTCTCTCTCTCTCTCTCTCTCTCTCTCTCTCTCTCTGTCTCTCTCGTTGTACAAAAATTTCATGTGATATGTTTGTACATAAAATGTGAATTTATAGGACAAAAAAAAAAATAAAAAAAAAAACCAAACAAACATGTATTCTCTTACGTTATATCCAACCATGCATTACATGCAAAAACATGCATTACATGCAAAAACAATTTATTTCCAGCAAAGAACTATTGATTAGAATGGAAACAAATCAGTAATCAATTTCATAAGTAATATTCTACATATTCTACATACTTAAGAAAATGATATATGAAGTTAAGATTAGTCTGCCTTTCAAAAAGATTTCCAAGTACATTTTAAAAATTGAATTTCATTTATACTTATATTCATATCCATCTGAGTATTTCATCATCCTTTTTATTTCATTGTTTTATTTTATTTCTGCATTAAGCGTAATATGCATTTTTTTCCCTCTTTTAAATGAATTATTTCTAATTAAAAGATTAATTAATTAACTATGTTAACCAAAAAAATAGAAGTCTGATTGATTACCAGTGGTACTAGGAAAAGATAAACCATCTATTTTTTTAATATACGAGGGTCAATCAAAAAATACGAAGACTTTTGTCATAGCTATGTTACTTAACGTCATATCATTACTAAATTTGGTAGACATTTTTTAGCAACAGTTTCACACAATTTCCAAGAAAAAAAGTTAATAGATTCCTTTATTTCTAAAAATTATTTAGAATCTAATCCTGCAAAAATGAGGTCACGGCGCACGGTCAAAATTTGTGTTCTGTTAACAATAAACTATATAATGTTGAAAGTAATATCTCTATAAATTGGGCTTAAAACCAAATTATATTGAAACCTCAAATTAAGTTTTGTCTTGGTATTCTAAGTTCCAAACAATGACAGGATATATTGTTTTGTCGAACAGATATTAGTAACTGAAGACAGATAGTCCTCTTTAAAATTGACTAAAAACATCGACGTCGCCAGACGTCACGGCGCAACGAAAGTTACAAAAAAAAATGGATTTAACCCAGGAAAAAGCCGACACAAGCTGTGAAAATGCTCAATTGTGCAAAAAATAAGTCAACAGTTATTTGCAAGTTTGTGTTTAACTGTAATAAATTTTGTGGGGGTGGTGATAATTGTATTTTGAATATAAAACAGTCCGAATGAGAGTAGAATATCTGTAAATATTTGGTCAAATAAAAAATAAGTAACGTCAACCGACTTCTAGGGTTATCCTTGCTATAAATTAAGAGATACACGGTTAGAAAATGAAAACTTTGAAGAACTAACTTATGATTCTCGAACAGATGTGTGCAAGTAAGATGTTAAGTGGTTCAGTGTCATTTTAAATTGTATAAAGGAGAAAGGCAACAGACTAAGCGTGATAAAAAGATGGGGTATATCTATAAACTGTGCGTGTTTAATCTTGACGTCGTGTTTTGAACGGTACCGTGCGCCGTAGTGACAAAACATGTTGTTTTTAAAAAGGGGTAACAAAAATACCGTTTCATCAAATGGACTAAAACTTCGTATATCAATAACATAAGTGTAGGTGCCCAGATTAATCTGTTAAGTATGACTCTCATTAAAAATATATGAAAGACAGCCACATTGTGTTCGTATTTTTTGATTGACCCTCGTATCTAAGAAGATTTAAATATATCTCGCCGTTTGTGTTTTCCGCAATGTTTGTTGAAAATAGTAGTTTGCAGATACCACCCAATTCACTGTGTTGTTTTTGTAAAGCATAAGGAATTTTTAAGGATGTGTTAAATTTTAAATATTTTGTATTTTAATACATGAAAATGTATACGGATACTCTGATATCAAAACAGTAACATTTAAACTAAATATAGTGAATATTTGTGAGTGCTTCAAATATGGAACGAAATGAAAAATTCTTGATCTCTGGACGGGATTTAAGTGATCAATTATTAGAGAAAAAATCAACTTATTTCTGAACAATTTTAAAATCCTATAAATGGCGTTAAAGGAGATAAAAAGCGAAGAAGGATAACATACTTGAAGATCTAATACACAAAAATGATAATGTTGTAAAGAGATTTTAATTTTAAAACCAAGTGATTAAAAAACAATGTAATGCATTATAGTTTTTATTTTCTGTATTTTATTCTATTTTATAAAAAAAATTAATAAGTCATTTACCGAACAATAATACCAAAACCTAGAGCTATATTAACGTTGTCAATGAAAAGATTGTAAAGTACATCGTTTCAATACAACGTAGGGATTTTTAAAAGGTAATGTTAATGATATTAAGTGGTGAAATTCACAATGTTCATCCCGAAAAGGACTTCTTAGATTAACTGAGCGCGCCCAATTATGTCCGGCCCGTGTCGCTTAAAGAACGGTGTTATCTACCTCAGTGATGATAGTAGCGTGCCTTAATGTATTAGTATGTTTCGACATTAACACTTCAATTTAATACAGCAGTACAATTTCTATAAGATAAGGGTGATAAGAGTCTGCCTAGAAACATAGTTGATAAAAAAGGACATTTGTATTTAATTAGGACACTCTCAATTATGTTCCATGTCACTCATGGAACGGCATCATCTACCAAATTGATGATAGTTTTTCTTAATGTCTAAATTCCCAATTTTGAAATTTATGTATTCATTAAAGCAAACATTGAGTATTTGAACTGGTGTAAAGTTCAATTTTCCTTGACCCTGCCGTGGCCTTTTTCGAGGTGGGCATATAATACCCTCAAATCTATTGCCAAACGAGCACTGCATATCTTTAATAGGAAGATGCAGGTCCAAACAGTCTTGTTGCTCGGGGTGGTACTTATGGAAGGGCTCTCTCTGCCTGTGGAGAACAAAGCTGATAAAGGTAACGTTGAACATTATCTTTATTAAAAGTATCTATATGCTTTTGATATGTGCTAAAATGAAATCTTTTTCTCCCGATTTGAAGCAAAGTCTTCCAAAATTAACAAGAGGCCCAGAGCTATATCGCTCACCTGAGCAACAAAAGCAACAAAAGCTGATGAAATAAGCTATACAGTATCCTTTAGGAAGTAATTTACAAAGAAACCTTTGTAACCCCACTTTTCTCTACGGAATCATTGTCTGTACAGCCTGTGCTTTAAAATTATTGAATTTAAAGTTTTTTTTTCAATATCTTCCTATGAATATATTTGACATTCCTCATTGTGGCCTGACCCTACCAACGGGGACCATGATTTCAACAAACTTGTATCTACACTATCATAGGATGCTTTTATACAAATTAAGGCTATTCTTTTTCTTGAGAGGAATATTTTTAAAGATTCTCTCTAATTCTCTCTGTTCTAATGTGAAACTTCATCCTTCGGTGTGGCGCCACCTATATCCTAAGGACCATGATCTGAATAGGCGTGATTCGGTAAATCGCAAAATAAAGTCGTCGCGAATAATAGTTAATTTACATTAAATGTTATAAAAATCTAATCCTATGACTTTGATGACATTTAAAATGCTATCAAGAATATAAGTTTTTTTTTATCATATATTATGTATTTTAATTAAAAACAACCCATCAACATATTAAGTGCCCACCATTAACAATAAATATTTAAAGCTACAATAATATTTTAGACAAATACAATCTTCGAAATTGGGATCACCTTCTTGACCCTTTTTCAATATATACATGTATATCTAAAATATACTGATCAGCAAAAGACATACCATACTCTACTCTTTCTATTTATGATTTAAAAATTGTCATAGGTTACATTGTAAAAAAATACACGTTATAGTTGAATATTATTTGTAGTGTTTAAAACTTACTTTAAAGGTATGTATTACAAAAAGTAGTATAACCCTTTATGTGGGTTGTGCATTTTTGTAGAAAAATTGTTACAATAACGCTAGAAATAAACTCCAAAATGTGCATTTTATTGAATTAAGATATAGTTAAGTAAAAAACAATCTTACAATGCAGAAAAAAACCCTTTGTATTCGGAGATCTGCTTAATTTGATACTATCCTTTTTTATGGTAGCAGATGCTGTAAAGGAGCGAGTACTAAAGGTGCTGGACTATCTGAAAGATGACCAGGCTAATAATGAAATAGTGGTATTTATCTTACTTCAGTCACAGTGAAAAAATATACCATAAATAAGGTAACATTTTTAACATACTTTTATGGTTAGATTGCAGAGATAACTTACCAAAGAGTTGATAGAATAAACGAAGAAAGAACTTAATCTATTAAATTGCTGCTCTCGCTTTCTATATCATTTACATATAAAATGGTTGATTAAATATATCTAAAAATACTTTTTAAAGTAACTTTCATTTTTCCATTTTGGTATTGCATTATTAATTTTCATACATATTATATAAAAAAAATCAAAAGTATTCCAACTTGACAAAATTTGATGCCTTTGAATCCTTCTCACTCTCTGTACGAATACATGGTCAAAAATGATTATCTGTATTACTTCATGTAATGAGTAAAATTATCTATAGTGGAAGTACACAAAAGTAAAGTAATAATAAAGAAAATATATAAGCGAGGTAAAACCGGATGCTGTCGGGAAAATTCAGCATGTGCATGAGCTAGCCTGGTTCCCGTGCGTAATGGGTAGTTCCGGGAACCAGGCAAGCACAGGTTTATCTGAATCGGTAATGTTATGCCGAAACTACAGCATGCATCAAATAGCTTAATTTATAATTGTTTGTTGTTTCCGAATACACATGTAGCGTAACTTATATAGAAGGCGAGGCTGGAGTACTTCCCGATTAAAATTATTTAAGCATTTAAGTATGAATTAATAATTATGTGACGATATATAATATATGATTAAATAATTATGTCACTGTATAAAGTTTTAAATCTCAAGAAAAATGCATCAAAATATAAAATTGATTAACACATTTATAGTATAGCTGTCACTGCATAACGTAGTTAACAAAGTAGTGCGAAGTGTAATGTGTGCGCAAATAGTAGAATTCGCCAAATGCCTGATACTATACATGCAATCTTCATTAATATAAATCGTAATTTTTTAGAAGTTTGAACCATTTAAATTCTGAGATTAAAAGTCAACTATACATAACTATACATTACGTAATGCAACGTACAAACTTAGTGGTTAAAAGCAGGGGGCTAGAGTCCCTGGAATCTGTGATAATTTTAAGGCTTTCACGTTTTCGTTGGAAACACATGCAAATTGTCCACGTATTGCAGTCCCTTTTTAAAGGACATCAATTTGATTGCACACATTTTCTAATATAAAAATATGTCGAACAACGTTCATTATAAACAACTGACTGATCGCGATGCACTTGTAGATGTGACGCTATACTGTATACTATAACGCAAATTATGTTTTCAGAAAAGCTGATCAGTCAGTCATTTAACATAGAAAAATGCATCATAAAAAAACGGGGCACTTTAGCCATTCTAATACCATTATATTGTTATTACCATATTTGCTTTGATCCAGTGGGTAATAATTTTTTTTGAACGTTGATTTTTTTAATGGCGTTTCATAAACAAGTATGAAGTGTTTGACATCGGAAAGCCTAACTTAATTCGGTTTTTACAACGGTATACACTTAAGGTACTTCACTACACCGAGACTTATACTTTTTAAGACACTACGTCACAAGATGGCGATTTAAATGTTTCTTTTTAAACTATTTGTATCAATCGATTTAGATGTATTTAGTCATAGCTCAGTGGTTAAAGTATCAAACTTGTGAACCGCAGATCATGAGCTCGAATCCGCCTGGGGCTTTTGTTTATGTTTACTGAATGACATTTTTTAAAATATCAATTTTTATCTAAAATTGCACATTAGGTTATCTGGTTATCTGGGTGTCCAGCTGGTTCTTCAGGGCCATGTTCTCCTCCCTCAGTCAAGCGTCAAACAAAAGGGCATTTACTATGCTGTTTCATTTAATATCAATTTTTTCACAATAAAATAACTACAAAATTGTTTTGTAAAAACAGATGCATTGTTTTATAACGTTTAAATACGTTTATATTTCATATCAAGCCAAAAGAGAGCTTCGTACATATGTAGCTCATACATTTACAATGGGTAGAGTAAATGTTGAATATTGAGATAGTACGGTGGCTATTATACTAAATTTATCTGAATAAATTTTAATACCTTATCAACGATTTTAGATAATTTTATGCATCTAAAGTACTAACTTTTTTATGCAAAAGATATAAAAGAACAAAAATATTGAGAAAATTTCGTTCAAGCAATGTATGCCTTTTTATTCCTGTTGTTGCTATGTTGGTAACCCCCCCACTAAAATTGTGTCATAATGATGATCTGTATAAAAACACTGTGACGAAAGTGCAAAATTATTCTTAGGTATTATTTATATATTATGGTTATTTCATGTATGGAGAAGACAAAAATAGTCACACATATTCACTAACGATTCAAATAAATGTATATCTTATTGACAGCCGGAAAAAATCCCAAGAGGATTAGCATTGGTTAAGAGGAATAACACGGTTTGTTTACAAGAAAATATAATAAAATATTCTTTTCACCTTGCAGAAAGCCTGCATAACTTCTTTACAAAAGAATCATTTTTATGAATAAATCTTAGACCACCGTTTAAATTTGTATCTGATCAGATGGTAAAAAAACCCAGAATAAAACAGAACGTCAGAAAAAACTACTTTAGAGGTACCTCGACTATAAACATTAGTGTCCTTGTCTTTTTCTTTCTTTTGTGTACAAATACGGTAGTCTAAAACCAACACCAATCAGCGCTCCAATTTACCTGATCATGTAATAATGAATAATTAAACTCTGCCATTTACAGAAACCGGTCGGTCAGTAAAAAATATGTTGAATAAATCTTAATGTGTTTGAATCACATTGCTGAGTTTTTAGAAAATTTCCAACTTATCTACGTCATCACGCTGTCAAAACTTTGTTTTGGTTTTCCACATATATCTGTGACTAAACAAAACATCATCAGCCTAAAGACTGATGAACGATTCTCTAGAAAACAAATCTCAGCGGGATCCTAATGATCGAAAGGGAAACAAAAAAGGAAAAAGAAGTCAGTTATATGCTGGATTATGAATGACCCTTTCTCCTTTTTTTTCTCTGTCTTCGTTTTTTGTTATTGAATAACCCTTAGTAAATAAAACCTTGTAAATCAGGCCTTAAAGTCTAAAATTTAAGATCATAATTCAAAACAGAGCATTGAAGGCCTGGAGAGGAGAAAACGATTGTTGAAAAAGCACTTCATGGAAGAAAACAGCCAGCATAGCAAAAGGGATCACGATAATCTGGATGAAGACAATGTAAAAGAAAAATCACGAAGTCACAGTGATATGATTGAGGAGGAGGTACCTAGATTTGTTCTCTTCTTGTCTTTTTTCTTTCCTTTATATAGATACACATTTTCTAAAACCGCGTAAGTACGGGAGCTCATTGAGGCCAGCTTAACAGAAAAAAATAATTTGCGTTTAAACGCAATAGCTATTGCGTTTAAACGCAAAGAACATTGCGGTTTAATGCAAAGGGTTGCGTATAAATGCAATGTTTTGCATTCAAACGCAAAAGTATTGCGTTCAAACGCAAAAAATTATTGCGTTTAAACGCAAGCTATTATTTCGTTTAAACGCAATGGTTTTGCGATTAAACGCAAAATTTTTTGCGATTTAAAGCAAATATTTTTGCGAATAAACGCAAAAATTTGCGCTTAATTTCCAAAGGTTTTGGGTTTAAACGCAATAGTTATTTTGTATTATTGCAAAACTGTTTTAATTTGAACATAATTTCCTTTTTATTCCGACCAAATGAAGAGGGAGTTAATGTTATACCACAACCATCCGTCAATCTGTCCATCAAAGTAATGTTAGACATTTCTCGCTTTTTTCTTCGTGCTCTCTTCTCTCTTTCTAATGATTTTTATATTGTTTCTCATAAATTGAATCTTAATTATCAAACAAAATTAAATAGTCCGCACATACACTCTACAACTGGCGTTCTTAATACTTTACTATACCTATAATATTATAATAAAACTTTATTTTTTCAAAGCCTAACAATTTGGCATCATTGTCTGGCGATCACATTTAGTACTTTGTAACAATTTTCAATTATAAATGCCAAAACGTTCATTCACTATTTTCCTAATTTATTAGGTTAATAACAACTCGAAATATTTACGCACATTGTCAGTATTAACCTTAAATTAAACAAAGGCGACAAAAAATATTTTTATAGCGTGCGATATTCTATACGGTCGAATCTTGGAAAATGAAATCTACGTGTGTAAGTGACGTACATCGTCAAATTCAATAATGAGAGTGCATAAATGTAATTCTCATACAAGTATTGGGGTTTTTGATTTTACTTAAAAGATGCAATACCAAAATTAAGAGTTAGCATGGTAATATTTTTAACAAATTGCATTGAAAATTGTCATTATATGGTTCAATTATGTATGCGTATACAATAGCATTTCGTGGTTTGATACATGTACATGACGCAGAGTAACACAAAATCATAGGCGTCTTCTACAGACTCAGCAAAACGATGTTTCCATATATTGCGTTTAAACACAATAGTAGCTTTGCCTTTAAACGCAATATTGCGTTTTAATGCAATGTTTTGCATTTATTCGCAATGTTTTTTGCGTTTTAATTCAAAACTGTGCGTTTCACGCAATACATTTTGCGTTTAATCGCAATATTTTTTGAGTTTTATCGCAATCTTTTATGTTTAAACGCAAAATACGTTGCAAATAAATGCAAAATATTGCAATAAAACGCAATATTTATTGCGATTTAACGCAATATAAATTAATTTATTTACTGAACTGGCCTCAATAAGCTTCCATTCGTTAGTCTGTTATGGGCGTGATTATCGAAATACTAAATTTATTATTTTCGCACATTTTTAATGTTGTTTTTAAACTCATAAGACCTTGAGTGGAGTATATTTGATGCATATTTCGTAATTGATATGTTGTGCTCAGTAATCAAAATTCCAGGTTGATTGAAACAACAATAACATGATTTTATTGAAATAATCATTAAGGTTTAGGAAGAGTTGTTGTCAATAAATTCATTTTTTTTTTCTTTACGAAAGCACTATCTTTTGAAATATAAACCATTCCAATGATGACACTGTACTGATTTTCACAATTTGCTCCAGGATGTTGACCCAAATAATATGAAATTAATGGTGCTTTTGGAAGGAATGGCAGTAGAAAAGAACGCCACCGTTTACAAGGTAACATAAACATGTACATCAATATCTAGGATAATCAAAATCACATTTTGTCAAAAGAATGAATTCTAAATTCTTAAAACAGTAAAACATTGACAATAACAATTGAGCTTATTAAATTCCAAAAAAGCGGCTAATGTGAGGAAACATGATTTCTTAAAATATCATTGCGCTTCACGTCACCGAATACCGCATTTTGTACCAGGCTTTTAAGAAAAAGTTTCAGATCATCTAATGAACAAATGGTTTAAACTTAAACTTAAATTTAGATCAAATGTAATGTGGGAATCGTGAAAACGCCTTTTAGAATGACGTTTACTAATGAATAACAAGAATGATATTTCGCCTGTGAAGCAACTCAAGCTCTCTCTTAAATTTAACAGAAATCTTAAAGGGCAAATTTGTGTCAAAAACATTTGCTTAATTTTTTGACTTTACGGCAATTTATTGAAAAAAATCAACGAACATGAAGTAATAAAAATAAGGATTTTTCCCCCTGATGATTCTTTAGAGACTGGACAACCTCTAACGTAACAAGACATATCAGTATAGATGTACAACATAATTTAGAACGGTATATTGATAACAGCAGTGTGGTGCTGCTTTTTTGTTGTTAAAATAATAGTTAGGGATTGAAACCTGGTGCACGGGCAGTATCATATAAATTTGATCTGTCATGCATGGTTATGACATTCGAATTTTATTCTACAAGTTTTATGTTTTATTTCCCCTACCTTGACTAGGAGAAACAAGGCATACCAGTTCAATAAAAATGTTATGCTATCACAAATCATTATTGATTCTATTTCATCCCTATTAACACGTCTTTTGTAAATGAAATCATAATATTGGTCTGCACAACAATTTACAGCGAAATGTCAACATATTCAAGCATAAAACAGGATTTCAAGGTCAACAATTTAACTTATAAAATAAACCAAAAATATATTACTATCAATATTTGTATTAACATTTATAAGACGTTCAATAATGTAGATATTAAAAATATATCAATTTAAGTCAAGTATACGATGATAAAGCTAACATGTTTAATATGATAAACAAATTTAATTCATAATTTGTATAATACCAAATTAAAGTGTGACATAATAATGTATTTAACAAGTGTTACATCCGTATAATGAGCTATTACATCATATAAGAACAACATTTGGTGTCTTGTAGCAAAACAACAAAATACATGCTCTTGTATTTTTATTAATCGGTTTGCAAAAAAAAAATCAAAAAATATTTAATTATCCCCTCTATAATGAGTATGAAAACGAACTGCTCTGCTGGACTTATAAACTGAAATATTATCTTTCATAATATATTATCCAGCTATTGGTTGTGAAAGCAAATTTCGAAGTGATATTTGTTGTCTTATCATAAAATCAATCGTTGCAGTTACTTTTTGAATACTCATAAGATGTCTCATACGATATAACATTGCCCATTGAAGATAAACTTAAAACCTGGTGAAAAAAAATGTTGAATTATTTACAAAAGTATGGTCAATATCGATGAATCGTACAAACATATGTACAATAAAAGTTGTGATAATTCTGTAGAGGTTAAAAGACGGTTAAAGAATGGAAAGATGTAAACAACGAGTTTGCTTGAAAAAACTACCAAGGTTTTTCAGTAATTTTTAAGAAATCGGACAACCAAATCGACATATCCATCTTTTAAAAGATTAAAATTTAGTAAACAGAATAAAACGAGGAAATCATTTGTAGATGAATGTTGTTTAAGGAGGCCGATTCGGGGGAGGGGGGGGGGTGCGGAAAAACTACAATAGTGAAACTTTTTTTTATTTTTTGATTATAGGTAATTTAAGCCAACCAGAGTTTATCTGCAAAGGTTAAAGAAAATAGACCGTCTGGTTCTCTTGAGGGCCATCTCAGAATACAGATTATATATTTACTATAGGAATGTACAGGAAATTGTCATTTCCGCAATTTGAGGCAGATTTTAGAATGCTACAATAACTCTTTTTTAAATTGTGATATGTGATAATAAATATTATGTCTACCTTATATGTAAAAAAGAAAACTCTACTGTCTGGTTTTTAATGGGGGACATCTTAAACTATTAAAATGCACCAAATTTTGCTCTATATTTGGAGTCATACAAATTTCGATTTGTATAATGGATTCATTCAAAAATTAAGAAAAAATGTCACTTAGGATAGCATTATTCTGTATATAGATTTTTAATAGCGTACACTTGTTATTTATAACGCACTCTAACAAAGCTTCATTTTACCATAACGTCATAAACACACAATGGCAAAGCTCACCTACCATGCAACTAAAAATCGATTAAAAATAAAATGTTCCTGAAAAAATACTTAATTTGCTTATCTGTATTTTGTTTATTGTATTCAATTTCATTAATGAAATCGAAAAAAAAAATCATAAACAATACACATACACCGTACTTTACCAGAATGCATAAAACAAGTGCAATGAAAACTTAAGTCGGCCTCCATAAACTGACAACCATACAGTAATCATATGCATATCAATTAAAATGTTTTTCAATAAATCTTGATTAAATCAGTGTTGAATATAATCAAGTTTTCATTGGAATCAGGTTTTCGTATAATATACTGGTTCACACTTTAACATCATATTAAAACAACACTTCAAGTAATTCAGTATACATATACAGTATGGTGTTATCTGTTTAATGACAGGTTAAAGGTTTACATCCTGAATTAACAGCCATGGCCAATGCAAGCAAGCTGGAAACAATTCCTGAAAAGGTAAATTATTTTTTATACAGATGAAGTATCAAAGTATAGCCGATATGTAAGAGCGATTTCATATCTTACATTCAAATTCTTTTTTTTCACGATGTACTTTGGTTTCGTGCTTGTTTGTTGAATAGTAATTTTCATAGATTTTGTGTTTTTTTTATCTACACAATTAAATGCTCACTAGATTGTAAACTCTTTTTATTGTTAAAAGAATTGGCACTTAAGTGTAATTTGTAAATTACATAATACAAAACAATATGATGTATGATACAATTGAAAACTAAAACAAATGATTGTTAAAATTGTATCCTATACGTAAACAATCAATAATGGTGTCCACAAATATAAATAAAAATATTGTTTATGACTATAGAAAATTATTCATAATATCTAAAAATTAGCCCCTATACTAGGCCGCAACACACATTTAAATGTTTTTTTAATTCACATGTGGCGATTTTGACCGAGTCTGTTGTCCGCAATCCAATCTTATCTATCTATGACCGGTCTGCCTCTGTCTGTCTTTCTCTCAGTGAACATTTCGCTATTTTTCATATTTCTCAAAAATTGTTTGGTCAAGTTATACCAACCTTAGTACAAATCATCCTTATGGAAATTGAATTATAAACTCTTAAGATAAAAGCAAAAGCCTGTCAAAGAATTAAAAAGCATATAGCAGGGATGAAGATAAAATATCCTAGGTGTGCGCCTTTAAAACTATATTTTTCTCAAGAGCCACTTCACCAAGAATGTCAATATCTTCACTAAAGCTTCTGTTTGCTTTAAGTTTTTTTGTTAAAATTTTTAAAAAATTGTAAAGCCGGACCAATTAGAAGCTCCGCTAGGGGTTTAAAGTTCAGCATCATGTAAAGGTGAGATTGATCCTCTTTCATACTTTTATATTATCATATCGTGACATCGTGAAAAGTATGACGATAGGCGAGTTCTACAATTCTTACAATTAGGAGTGATTCTTCATAAAAAAAAAATATCGAAAAAGTTGCATAAATTGTTATTTACAGAAAAAATGTTGCCCCTGTGCTATTTCTCCTTTGTTTAGTGTTGTTTGTTTTGTGTTCTTTGGACGACGATGTTAGTTCTAAAGTCGTATACATGCACTTCGTTGTTTGGGCTGTTAATCAAGTTTGACGCGTTGACGCGTTGTATTTGCAGCTTGTTGGTTCAATAAGGTATTATTTTTTTGGTAATTTCCTTAGATGGACGACAAGAAGAGAAATTTTGGGAAACTGTCGAAAAAATGGCCTAAATCCATCATTCCTTACGTAATTGATAAACAAAGCATAGGTAAGATATAATTTCAGCGAGCACACGACATTTTATCATTGAATTTCAGTTTAAAGTTATTTGTAAAATACATTTGAATGGTGCTGTTGTCATATGAGTAATTGTTGCTATTTCTTTTTGGATGTTCTGCAGTAAGAGAAAAAAGTTACAATATCATTAAGAAAGCAGCCGATTTATTAAATGCTCGCACCTGTTTAAAATGGCTGCCACACACACCGGAACTTGCTAAGCAAGTAGGTCATAACCATTATGTGGAGTTCAAAACTGGAAGGTTAGTATGAGGCAATGGCAATACAGTGGAGCCTCAGTTATCCGGACGCTTTGGTTCCCAAGTCCAATCGTCCGGATAGGTGAAGCGTCCGGATATCTGAAATGTGTCTATTGTTGTCATGAATGATATTGTATTTGTATACAATGGCTCCCAGTGTTGATACTAGGTTTTATTTGCCTTTCATTCCATATAGCAACACATGCTAGAGTTGTCTGACGATATGAACGTTTTTAGATATAAAGAACTCTGCTTAATTTTATTTTTTAGTCATGAAATATTAACCGGACAATAATTATAACCGAATCTAGCTAAATTCTTTGTGTCCAATTGTGATATGTGTGTGATACACTGTTGTTTGCAATTTTCCATGAAAGTGATTTGGGAAGTCAGTGTGTTTATACAAGCTACTCATGAGGATCTAGCACGTAGAAAAGGTGTGAAACTTAATTGACAGGGGTAATCTTTTGTACGTACTGAGTAGGATATAATCATATTTTACCGTCCGGTTAAATGAAGCAGAATTAGTAGTAAATCAGTATTTTGTGGTAAAAACAGACCGTCCGGATCCGGAACGCGGAATTCCGGATAAATGAGACAAAATAACGTATAAAAAATCTGTTCCCAAATAAAATCGTCCGTAAACTGAAGCGTCCGGTTATCTGGCGTCCAGATATCTGAGGCCCCACTGTATATACCGTAAGTTTGTGACATTCATTTTTACAACCCGCAACGCCATTTTGTACATTTCTATTCTGTGATGAATCAATCTTGTCGTAAGGTGTTGGTTTGCTGATCTATCGTGCGTTAATCTTGTCGTGCGTTAATTTTATCAGGTTTATCGGTAAAGTATTTTTTGTTTACGTTTATCCTATTGTGTAAATCACATTGTGCTTTAAGCATAGCATTTGTTTTCTTTTTAATGAGTAGCAGATACAAATTCTTTGTTCATTGAATGGAAAAAAATATATCCTCATCTGTTGCCAACGATGATAATTTAATAGCTTTATCATGTGATATCACAATAAATAAAATAAGTTTGTTCTGTACGATGACTCCGGAGACGTTTATTTCAAAAACTGAACAATAAGCCATTTTTGATTTGTTTTGACTACATTGAAGAAAAATGTGAAAATGTGAAAGTTTTTATTATTTTTAGAACAGGATAGAAGTGTATAACTTGGTACCTTATACACACACACACACAATGTAGGACATGCATTAACATATCAAATGTAAAATATATATTTCTAATTCATTTTTCAATAGAGATTTAATATGCAATAGAATTGTTTATTTCAATTTTGGGTGTTAATTATTTGATGTTCCCAAAATTTACGCAGGTATGTGAAGGCTTCCCACAGCGATGTGTATATAGTCATTTGTCTGTACGTCATACAATATGATTTCATAATCAACTTTGACGTCACGATCTGCATTCCATTCGATAGTTCTCAGGGAATGTATCGTGACGTTTAACGTAAATCATATTGAAACAGTACTAAAACTGCTCATTTCCTTTATTTAGATGCTTACGCTAATGCTGGATATAGAATTCATTTACATCGTATACTTATAGAAAATATACCCTTTTCCGCCCCGTGCGATATAAACCGAAAATTCGCCTAGGGGTGTGATATAAACCCTTTGGGTGTGATATAAGATTTTTATCTCATACGTGTGGTGTATATTACCTGTGTGATAAACATTTGCTATATTAAACGGGTGATGCTTTATCAAATACTTCCGGTCCGATCTATTTTTGACACAACCCCTCTCTTCAACGCTTGAACCTTCAGTGACCTATTTTCGAAGATTTGCTAATACTTTCAACATATCTATATCTACTACAAAAATTGATTAAAAAATGGATTCTGTCAAAGATTTAAATTACAAATATTATGGAAAACTCATAACTGCATAGCATAGGCGTCGAAACCGGGTTTTTTTTTGGTGAGATGTAGCCACCTTCCAACTTTCAATTTGCTTTGTGAATATTATAAAACTGCAAATTACGTTAACTATCAAGGAGTTCATCCTGACGACACGATGAAAACAGAACGCTCTGGTTGTGTTTATATACAAGAACTTACCGAAATAATGTTTCATTAGACTTTTATTCCACCTCCAGTAAGCATCCTTATTCACTATTTTTATTTTCGAATCATAAGGTTAGTGTTTTCCATAAAACATCAACAACTGTTCCTCGTTCGAGTCAATTCAAACTAACGAGCTCTCGCAACTTTGTGTATGTCAACAAACTTAATTATTCAAGTCTTCTGATCAGTATTTCCATTTAATCAAGTGAATAAGCTCTAAGAAAAATTATTTAAAGCTAAAAAAATATTTCAAGGTTTATTTCAGTGAAACCTTACATTAAAACAGTTAGATTTATCTCAGAAATGACGTACTAAATTGTATTGCGCAAGGTCACAATAACCGCATAACAAAACGTTGCATCATCGTTTTTTAATCTTTGAAAAAAATTCAGTTTGGGTCTGTAAGGGACTGTCTCAAAAGCTTCATAATATAAATCAAATTGCATGAGATAAATAGAGCATCTATAAGTGTGTGATTTTATATTTGCTTTATCCAACTCGTTGAAATGGTTATATTCGCTCCGCAAGCCTCGCAAATATATACACCACTTCAACTCGTTGGATAAAGCAAATATAAAAACACACAATATAGATATCCTCTATATATCACACCCATCTCCGGCAATCTTCGGATGTTATATCACACACCTTTCCGTTAATAATCGGCATTTGTGACGTAGAGTTCGGTATGCACCGTTCAACTCCGATTTCCGAGTATGACGTCAAATAGTAACGTCGACGTCAACTTGGTATAGAAACAGCTGGCGCAAAATTCCAGGAAAGTTTATCAGAGATGGAATTTATATACACGGAGAGATTTGTAAACAATAATCATTTATCACTTAATTTTTTTTTTTTTTGTTTCTTTGATATTTTCTTTAAGAATAGAATATAAAAATCATAACATGGCAATTTTTATATCGCATACTACTGCCTGACGGCTCTCGGGCTGATATACAGCGACCTCGGGCTAATATAGGATGCGATATAAAAATTGCCATGTAATAATCTATATATATATCAATATTCAGAATTAAATATTTATAGATTTAAAGCTTTGCCTAAATTAAAAGACTATTTATAAATTATTGGTTTTGAAACTTTTTTTGATGTATGTAAACAACTGGTTGAAAAAAATTTAAAACATGTAAAAACAGTTTGGCGCAGGTGAAAGATCAATACAATTTATAAATGTTGTACTTACAATTGGTAGAAAATATAAGTGCCAATGTAAATCATGCTTTAGAATCCGACGGATATTGTATGTAAATCGCTTTTAATTAGTTATAATGTGCCGTTTTTTGATTGTTTGATGAAATGTTTTTACAATATCTTTTTATAAATGAAAATTCCATGTCAAGCTCAAGCAAGAACCTCAAAGAATATAACATAACAAAGGGTATTTCTTTAAAATGTTTAATGATTTGTTGTCATTAATCTCCTGCGCCAATGCTATTACAATAGAAAAGTTAGAATACGCTCGCCATGTGACAAAGTACATATGCCGTAAAAAAAAATCCAACATATATAATGCCTAATGTTCTTGTCAATATATGTTATTCATACAGTCATGTATATTCATATATAATGTCGCTTTTCAGCTGTATTTTAACTCCAGAACACCTTAACATTGCTGCATGTCGATTAAAATATGAGTTCATATGCTATACTAAAAATCAGTTAGTTTGTTAATATTATGACTCAGTGTGTTTTAACTGAGTGTTATTATTCTATGCAATTTCATGCAAACAGTTTCAGTATATATAACATTAATCCAATATCAGTTCGTTGTATAATTTATAATGATGTCATATTTTCACACATACATATAAAAACTATCACAGTCTGTGGTAACAAACTATTTTGCTTATATTTATATTTCATAGTGCAAAATATACATGATGATTTGTTTAAGGTTCATTTGATGGTACTATTGGATTGTTATGCTTTGTTTTCTATTCTGTTTTAGGGGATGTTTCTCCAAGTTTGGTTATGCATACTGGAAAAGTCCTCAGATTATTACGATGGAGGAACCAAATTGCATGAGTGTAAGTAATGCATGCATTATATATATATATATATATATATATATATATATATATATATATATATATATATATATATATATATATATATATATATATATATATCGGCTCTTCAGTGGATTTCCACTGAAGTGCCGATCAGGCAAAAGCGCCCTGGGCTGCGTTTTACAAAAGAACTTACGACAAAGTCGTAACTATTTATAGTCTCATGGAGTGCCCTTTGGGTAACAAAATTTATATTGTACCATTAATTTACCCTTATTTCAATTTCTATACAAATAAGTTTCTTACGTGAACGTAGAGATAAAAAACTGTCAATTTTCTGTTGATGTTTTTTTTACAACTGCTATTAAATGATTTCTTTTAAAAAAAAGGTTGATATCGCAGTCCACGAAATGTTGCATGCTGCAGGCCTTGTCCACGAACAAAGTCGAAGCGATCGTGACAAGTATATACGTTTAATCAAAGAAAACCTTGGAGGGAATATTTATAACAGCAACTTTGACAAAGATGATACATTAGATCAAAACCCTTACGACTATGAAAGCATTATGCAATACGGTTTAAGGGTAAGAATCAATAATCATGCTACAAATTTGGGTATAAAAACAAGCTATGTCTACATAATGTGATGTTCTCTTTAGAAGGAATCAAACTCATCAAATGATTAATAAAACTGGAAAAAAATGTATTATCTAATTTAACTTTAATTGTGCCTTTAAACATATATAACACTTGTGGAAAAAAAATGAAGTAGCTTTGCAAAATTGAAATGACCATAAAAGCAGAATTGCAAAAAGTATGATAAGATAAATCTTAAAAAGACAAACACATCAAATTTATGCCCGTGATAAAGTAACAAGAAACTGCTAAATAGAAATACAAAATATTTCGTTAGTTTATTTAAATGTGTTCTCGGTCTTATTTTATTTATTTTTTTTTCGTTCAGACCTTCTCTATAAATGGAAAGAACACAATAGAATTCTTGGACAAAGATCTGGAATTTTTAGCAGGAACTGCTGCCGGAGAGGGGATTAGTTTTTATGACATCAAAGATGTTATAGTAAACTATCTATGTGCAGGTTAGGTAGTCCTTAGTTTACTAAAAAAATAACCTTAGGACAAATCTGAAAATCAGAGAAATTGTATTTTCTAAAAATTAAAATTTGATAATTATCGTTTATAGTCAAAATAATCTTGATGAATACTGCATTATCCGGGTATGCAAGAAAATGAGGCTTTTGTTCATAAAAAAAATCGTACTCGTACAATGAATTTCAATGTTTCAATATATTTTCTGGATTTCATAATCACCAAAAATGCTAGTTTGTGAGAATAAAGTTACTTTTATAACACCATTAACACTATATGCCGTTACAAATCAATAATTCAAAGCCATCAGAAGGATTTCCTTTTTAAAAGGGCATGGTCACGATTTTGGTCAAATTTTATTTTTCTGTTTCTATCATTTGCAATGCTTTAGGAATGACTCTTTAATGATCAAATGAAATTTTGGAGAGTCAATCGTAGAATTTTAAGCAAGATACAGGGCTCACAGTTGTATGTTATGTAAATAAGGCTCGTGCATTGTTTTGTTTACATCGGTTCAATTTACTAGAAAAAAAATTCAAGCTGATTTGTCTTTTTTTTTTCATTTTAAGCATGAACACAATTAAACAGCTCCTAACGATAATCACATTCATTTAGATAAAAAAGACTGGAATTTTCTCTTTAACATTCAAAATGTAAACAAAAGCTTTGTTTACATCACAGAGAGTTGTAAGCTATATAGCTCGTTTAAAATTCAACAAATGACACTCAAATTTTGACTGCCTATTTAAAGATGCTGACTGAAGCATTGTAAACATTAAAATCGGGAAAATAGAATTTGACCAAAATCGTGACAATGCCCCTTTAAAATAGTCGTATTTGTTATGGCTGATTGCGATTTTCAAACATATCGAGCACACGGTGGGGTGAACGGTCGGTAGAGGATGCTTACTCCTCCTAGGCATCTGATCCCACCACTATCCGTTTATCGTTTTATGGAATTTTAATTTGGAAGTTGTGGCGTCATCAAATTTTTTTTTTCGTAGAGCTTTCTAGAAAAGTGAAATAAAATATCAAAGCGATATGTCAAAGTGATTTTATTTTTTACGCAATAAAAGTTTATAAAATAATAAGCCATAACCTAAAATTTCATGAGTATTTGATTGTTAATTCGTTGACCTTTCATCCTTCTTTAATTAAGAACGTGTATCATCCGTCCAAATGCCCTTATTTAATCATTTATATTTTGACTTTATTTTACACGAAAAACATATTTTTTTTCTATCTGTTGAAAGAATTTTTCAGAGATAACATAATTTTTATGCGAAGTAAATAACTTATGGATCATAAGATCAATTGAAGCAAACAATAAAATAATAAAAAAGGAATATGTGCAATTGTAACTAAAAACTGGAATCTGTGTACTTAAAAGTGTATATTTCTAACAGCACATTGCAAAGACCCCCCTGCGTGTATCAATGGGGGCTTCATCAACCATGACTGTGTGTGTTACTGTCCCAGGGGATACACCGGGAAAACATGTGAAACAGTGATCACTGACAATGGTAGGTCAAGATAATATTATTAAGCATTGGCCTTTATTTTGAATTGTTCTCTTTCAAACAATCCGTAATACATCCAAATTGAATAAAGTGCATTAATTCATTACGTAGATTGCAATATTTGGTGCATTGTGCATAAGTGTTTGCACGTAATAAGTACTTGATAATTGTCAGGATACTTTTTAATAAAAAACATTTGCTTGCCTATCCATTTATATCTTTTTTTAATGAAACAAGCTACATCTAAACAAGCAGAACAACTGATTAGCATTTATTTCTACGATTATGTTTTGCAAGTGCATTGATTTAATATTATTCTGTTCGCAAGAATCAGTACCTCGTAAATAAATTAATCAGTTTTATAAGAAGAGAGCAATATGTCAGTTCTGTTATGACTGATTATCTCAATGATAGTTCTTTCCCCTTCCCTTTTACAGATTGTGGAGGAATGGTAGACGTCCCTCCAGGTGACGATGTATTTGTGATTTCACCGGGATATCCAGCTCCCTATGCCCTTGGGAAAATCTGTCGTTGGGGCGTGACGGTTTGATTTGTTTAAAGGATTTAAATGTTTTCTTTTGTAAAGGAATCTACACAAATAAATATTTATATGTTTAACAAATCCAAATAGTTTAGTTTACCATAACTTATTCTTATTAACCAAGGTTGTTTTTATGAAAAAAAAACTCAGGATGTTTGTTATATTTTAACATTCAATTAATTGTATTGACTCTAATCAAAAGCAAGATATTTGTATATTGGATTAATGTATTTTTTAATATTGTTTCATTGCATTTATTTTTAAAATTGCATTTATCTTTGCACGGTCGTTAATTAAGAGATCTGGTAAACATAACAAACGCTGTAATTATAATCTAAAACATAGACCCAGACCGGGCTAGCACAGGTTAGCAACCCATACATGTGTTGTCTTGAAGGGACTTGAGTTGGTGACGGGGTATACAATACTATGCAAAAAAAAATACAATGTATTATCTAGATGAGTAAACGAACGAATTATCTTATAAATTCATCGAGATACCTTAAAATAAATATACACCCTTTGACTTCATGTACAAACTATGCTATGCATTTTAAAGAAAAGGAGAACAATGAATACCTTAGATATTACCTAGAATATGACAGAATGAGGGAGAAGAAAGGGATTGCCTTCTGAACATAATATTAAATACCGTTAACAGTACATAAATTTCAAAGCAATAAATGTTTTCAATGCTTGTTTTCAATTATGAGACATAAGCAGTACAATTTCAACCCACAGGCTCCCGAGGGATGGCGCTTACAGATTACTGTCGAAGAGCTCCGCCTTCCTGCCAACATGGCATATAGAAGATGTTACCATTGGTTGGAGATACAATACAATCTTCCTGGGCAAACAGGGATTAAGTAAGGAATAACCTAAAATTTGCAGATATGCTAAGTCTACCACGTAGTCGCTCTGACAAATAAGTACGGAAAATGTATGAAAAAAAAAACAAGAGGTCAACAACAAAAAATGCTAAACTATAAATTAATATAGGATGTTGTTTTGCAGAAGGCATTAAACTACTTAAATTGTTCTCTCTCCTCTTACTATGATCTAGTACATAGTGCTTATATAGCTATTAGTCATTGTTCTGTTCCCAATCAACAATTAAAGTTTGATGTTGATAAAAAACACACACAATTAGATCTTTATTGATATATTTTCTCTACGTTTTCCCCGTATATATATACAAAGGGTTGTTCGATATTTATTTAGACAAAACAAATATCTTTCTTTTTATGTAGAGAAATTTATAAGAATTTAGAATAAACATCGCAGAAACCCCAGCAAATAATAAAGCATTGCATTATTTTTTTTGTTAACTGTGAAATACGATGATAACGCAGAGTGTTCAAAACAAAAGTCCAAAAGAAAACACAAAAAGGAGCATGGCGAACACGGACCTATATAAAATTTCTAACACGAGAAAAGCTACTGACAAACAATTTAATGCAACAATATTATCAACAATCTCAGTCATCAGTGCGTAAGTTGTATGGTACCTGATCCTTCCTCTAATGTAGAGGCCCTCGTTTGCTGTGCTCCTGTTTTGTATTCTATTTTTAAATTTATATCATAACACTGTTATAGCACCATTCCATTTTTATCTATCATAAAACAAAATTTGACGTTTGTGGAGACCGAATTTAGTTTTCATTGAGCATGTTTTTGTACATTTATTTAAGTACAGTGTATTTATACCTCTTATGTATTTTCTTTTTGATATTTTTTATAACGTTGAAAAAAAATACAAAAGATATCTAGATATTAAAAGAATGTTTTAAAGGCTTTATGTGAGCATAGCATTACCATTGTGCTTTTATGACGTTATGATTAAATACAGATTTGTAGAAATACATCACAAGATATAATATGCAAGAAAACGTAGAAATTTTATACTAAGATAGAGGCTATCGACAGGATTTTTTTTTCAATTTTTGATTGAACCTATTGTACCATTTTAGATTTATAATACTTCAAATATATAGCAAATTATGTGCAATTTCCCCCACTCAAAACAGGACAGAAGAATTTAGCATTTCATAATTTGTAGAAAATGATAATAGTAATTTTGTGTTATTATTCAGAAAAAATAGATCTCCAATATATATTAATAGTAAATGAGCTGTATTTTTAAATGGCCTCTAAAATTCCAAAATTGTCTAATTTTTACAACTTGATAGTATTAATTGATAAGCTATTTTTGCTATTGTGATTTTTTCGAAAATAAACCAGATCAACCTCCATGAAAAATTTGTAAATTATGTTTTGAATAAAACTTATCCAAAATAGAATTATTTGTGTGTTTGATTTTGTATCATTTTTCAATATTTTGAGGAATTGAATTTTGATTTTCTAAAACAAAAATGAATTTGAAATAAAATAAATGTTCTATGTCTGATTGATTAAGACGGTGCGGGGATATGAATGGTGACCAGTGGACCGGGTCCAAAATCAGTCCAAACGTCATGACCATCACGTTTGACAGCAAATTTGTACAGAACAGGCCAGCCAGGAAAGGATTCCGACTGAGGTTTAACACCATTCCACTAAATGGTAATTGATATAGTGTGCCATTGTAAGCGATAAGACAACAAAACAAGATAAGATAAACCATAGTTGACATCATTTTTGGCAATACAAACATCTGGTTTTCGAGCAAATGTAAATGTAAACTCAATATAGTTACCCTCACAAACAGTCACTATTTATATAGTGTTACGCGAAGTGTGTTGGTAAGCTGAGGGTAATAGAAGGGATTACCACCTGCGTCTAAAACAATCAGATTTCAGTATTTAACATAAAGGTATTACATTATATTTTAAATTCTTATGTTACCATAACATGTCCAACACTATATGTACTGCTTTTTTACGACTTTACATGTACCTCTAGATCACGTGATATGGATATCCTTTGGCAAATGATTTGAATAAATCGCCTCGGCGCAAGTGATGAATTGGCATTACAATTAGATATTGAACTTGAAAAAAAAATTAAAGGAAAACCAACAACAGAACTTCATGATAAATGTGACGACTTAAATTTCTCTATCGTCAACCATCCTCACTCATTATGAAGCAATATACCATTACCATCTCCATAATGGTGTGTTTGTGTCTCAATTGATTAGATATGCAAGGGCAAGCTTTACGCATGATCAATTTTTAAAACGAGGCAAACTTCTGACAAGCAAGTTGAAAAAAACATTTTCGTAGCTTCTATGGTCATACAACAACCTTATCAGCAATCTTATCTTATCAGCAAGTGCAATCCCCGTTTGGTCGAATGCTGGCTGACGTTTATCAGTTTTATTGTTAGGCTATTATTACAGACTTAATAGTCTACGGATTGTTAGGTTTTCCCGTTTGCTACCTACAATCGGACTCGGTATACGGACCAATAAAAACGACACTGATGCTGTATTATCATTGCTTCTTTATACTATGTATTAACTACAATTGTGGCGCAGTCTTTATTCATATATGAGTTAAATTTAACCTCACGTCCACTCTAAATCTTTTGAGTGTTGTTTTTAGTATTGCTTATTTTTTGATAAACAAAGAGTTGTTGGAGTGAAAAATCACGCATCTTGTTTTTTGACGAATCGAAGGTTTTGAATGTTCTGTTATATTAGCGTTTAGGGGACATTTTTTCCGAAACATTTACCAATTACTTACAGAAACTCTTTATATAAAAAGCTTTTATTTGTTTAAGACTTCAGCATATTATCAGAAAGATAAATATTCGGTTGCTAAATAAAATTTATTCATTTATTGCTGATGTTTCTTTTATGCAAAAAAGCTTTGCTTACAAATTAAATGTAATAGTATAAATGTGTTCAAGGACATTTTACATAGAATTGTACGCTCAACTCATAAATAATGTTGATATCTTATGCTGAGACTTTTTGACAGTTAAGCCAATAAACATAACTGTAACATCAGCCAGACTCTATTTGAAACTTACAAATTGCAATCCATCTATTTATTCATTCATTACTTTAAAGATCATGTGTCTAGTCTAAACAGGGTCTTTGATAAACGCTACATTAAGGTGTTTATCGTTACAGCGCTTGGCAATTTTTTAAATTCAAAACAATATGAATATTGCAATTGCTAAAAACATAGAAAGAAGTAGATCAAAATGGAAAAATTCGTTTTGTATTAAAAAAAAAACATCTTAATTAATTGCTTGGTTTAACAAAAGACACGAATAACATCTCTGAGGCGATATTTCGGGAGGAGAGTTGATAGTGCAAAGAAAATGAATCACCAAACTGAACCATAACTTTCACGAAAATTAGGTTTAGTTTGATATTTCTAAAGTATTCTTTTTTCGCCAATATGCATGTGCTGTCTAAAATACTCAAAAAACGTCACGGGCCTAATATTACTGATAAAAAAGTATATACTTTTTTTCTCTTGAACCAGCCTCTTATGGGCATATACATGTACATGTATTCGTTCTGCAAAATTAATTTGGCAGGAGCTACATTAAATTGTGTCAAAAAAAATTGTTTAACAATGGAAAAAAAATTGTTTACAGACACATTACCTTGTCAATCAAACCCCTGCTTAAATGGAGGGACTTGCAACAAAAATGGAAAGTCGTTCACCTGTACCTGCTTGGCGACATACACTGGAACACTGTGTGAAACAGAAGGTAACCGATTGATTTACTTGAATTATAACTATATACCCGCCATTGAACTTTTATTTTAGTTTGTATTTATATTAATTCACCTAAGCCAGAGATTCTAGTGAACTACTTGCTCATCAAAGCTAAAAGATAATGTAAGCTATTATGATTACTTTTTGTCTGGCACCCTTTCATCTGTTTGTCTGCATTTAATTTGTTTTTCCATTTGTCTGTTTAGATCCTTATTTTTTTTACATTTGCAACCTCTTCTACAAAACCCAAGCAAAACGTAATTTAAATCAAAATTAGCACAAAGCATCCTGATGTGTATGGAAGTTTTGTTCGTAAAAATGAAGAATTGTTGAAAATATTTTGATATCTCTCTTAAAATTGTTTATTTAAATTGGTATAGTCCACAAATGCATTTTCCATAGGCAGTATTGTAAAGTTAGGGTTCAAAGCCCTGGCCCTAATTTTTGTTCTGCAACGAGGGACCTCTTGAATTAAGCTCATAAAAATGTCTCTTTCCAGTTAACATTTTGTGGTGTAAAGTCAGAGTTGTTTTACGGCAAAAGCGTTTGTATTGAAAAACTCTGAAAATGAAAGTAAAAGTAGGGCATTTCACAAATTTGGAAAGGTTGTACTACAAACAATTTCAATTCTTTTCTTCAAATGTTAATTCAATTTTGACACTTGCTTACCTCTTTTCTGACATGTGTCAAGCATTTTGATTTTAAATGTCCCAACATATGTATATACCCAAATACTATTTGGCCATAAAAGCTAAAATTAGAGTAAATACATCTCCAACCAGTGAACATGCAATATTAGGGGTAGGTTGAGGGCACATTGGAAAGGGGGGGGGGGGGGCTCTGGGAGTTTAGCATAAGAATGAATAGAGCAAAATGATGTTCTTTATAAGTGGTTTGCTAAATAATAGTTACATCTATGAAAACATCATTATGTAGTTTACATACGAGTTTGTTTGTATAATAATATCATGGATGAGTCTGGAGCCACAAGTCGGAACGATGTTTTGCAAAAGAATATATCAAGAACAATCTTTTAATTTTTTTCTTCTCAAATTCATAAGCTCAAAAAGCTTTCACTTGTGTACTTTTGATTCACGCTTCTTCCAACCGTTATCCCATGGGGATATTTACATTAAAAAAAAGAAAAAAAAAGTTTTAATTACTTTGAAAGTTGAGAGCTTTAAGCAAGAAGAGCTGCTTATGTGATTTGTGTCAAATAAGTTTAAAGCTTTGCAGATTTTTTTTATTTCAAAATATAAAGGGTATGCTACAGCAACACTTGGGGGTTGGGACGGGGGTGAGCTGATTACAAGCCGTCAAAATTTTAACATAGTAATGCTAGCTTACTCATTTCAGTTTAAAGTATTTCACTTCTTAATGGAGTTGTATCAAAGATTCCTCGTTAAGGAAATCATTGAAATTTGAAAACAAGGATATTGTTTATATATGAAAGTTTAAAAGTCACATTCATTCCTTAAATATAGTGAATTGCAAGAGGTCGACTATTGGTTGGGAATACGACTCTACTACATCTATCACGGTAAGCAACCGAACCTGTCAGCACTGGAAAGATTCGAGTCCCCATAGTCATGGATTCAAAGCTTTATTGGGTGACCAGGAAAACTTTTGCAGGAACCCAGACCAGGAACCGAACGGACCATGGTGCTACACCACAGATCCGGCAAAGAGATGGGAGTACTGTAATATTCCAAAGTGTGGTAAGAGAGAAAGATCCTTCACATTTTTAAATTGATATTACTTAGCTGTTGTTCACTGTACACAATTGACATCCACAATTTCCAATGTTTTATTTTCTTTGTGGTGATCAGTCAATGAGTTTATAGGGGAAAAAAGCATCAGGACCTTATCCTTACAAAAGACGAACGTTTGAATATGGTTTCATCGATGTTAGCCAACTCCTTAAAATTACATCTTTTTTTTATAACAAAGATAAATTAAAATTGCCCATTTTACCAGACTAACTAAGCATGTTTAAGAAACATTATTTGTATGGTGCCAATATCTGGCCGGCTTGTGTTGAAATTGCTTTTAAATTGAATTAATTCTGCAACATTTGAGTAATACAAATATAAGATAGAAACAGAATTTTAGTAAAAAATCAATGTGAGTAGTTGATTTTTTTTAAAATGGCGACAGCAAGTTATGTTGCTGTATTTATTAAACTGCCACCTAAGTAGCTTCGACAAATAGACACTTATTTGTAAACGTGGTTTTTGACTGAAACTTTTTGTCGCTGATCAATGGAAAAATAGACAAAGTAACGTATCGTGGAAAAGAGTTATATGTAAGAACATTTTCAAAATGATTGTATTTTTTGATAATGTCATTCTATGTTATTTTATACCATTTAAGTGACGGATCCTAATGAATGTTTATCGACTGCTAGAGGAGCTGACTATTTCGGCCATGTTAACACAACCATCAGTGGTCGCACTTGTATGCGCTGGGACTCACAATCCCCTCATAGTCATGACTACGGGTATGCAAAGGATCAAGAAAACTACTGCCGAAATCATTATGGAATATCAGCGGGAGGACCATGGTGTTACACCACAGATCCCAACAAGAGATGGGAAAATTGTAATATTCCATGTTTGGTAAGTACTCAAAAGCATCAATAGGTTAAAAACATAGGTTGAACTTACCTGCATAAAAATTGTAAAAACAAAGCCTCTTAAAATTTACTTAAAATATTTTTTTTTCTAGATGTACAGAATAAATTGAAGTGTATCATTAACCTGGCAAGACAAACCTATATACCAACAGTCTGGACAGAAAGATGCAGATTTATCGTATTCCACAATATCTGATTTGACTGTTGATATTAGAATGAAGGTCTTGAAATAAAGTACGTATGTATAAGTAGATGACAAAATATTAGAATAAAATTAGTCTAACTTGAAAACAAGTGTGAATTTTAAATATTTGATCACAATCGGAGTCGTTCAATTATCTATTACGACCTTTCAAAAGCAAAACGTGCATTTGCATACGTAAATAATTTTGATTTAAGGCCAAGTTGAATATGAATTTACAGCTTAAACTCAGACTTAAATGGAACGTGAAGCACAGAACGCAATGTTTACACACAATTAAAAAAAATTAAACTACGGAATGATCGAACGATATTTTCATGAAATTTTTATTTAAGATATCTTGTATTTTAGCTTTTTTTTTGGGGGGGGGGGGGTTTGTTTGTTTGTTTGTTTGTTTTTTACTACGACAGTTATACTGTCGTCGTTTTAAATTATTCATTCACTGTACATGCATTTTATATATATTAAACGAGCATCCTTTTAAATCTTTTTAAAAACCGTAAAGATTTCATAAACTATAACCTAGCAATTGCCTATGAATGCTGTATATTTTTTTATTTTCCTTTTCTCTATATTAGTATAATATATTAGTTATCAATTTCTATTTTTCTGTTCTTTGCTGCACATTCTCTACAACACGCCGAGAGCACTATTCATAACTCACCGTATCCAGATATCTTAGTCACCTTAAAACGTTATACGGGACGGAAAGATTTAAAGAAACGCGTCTTGAACAGAATAGTATATAACCACCACTGCATTAGTAAGGAATGTCAAATGAAAGACGAAACAAAACAAGCTGAAATTCAGATGCACATATTTCACAAATTCTCGATCATTGTTAAAAGTTATTTAGTGTCGTATTGCTACATTATCGCACATGCGCAAGCTACCCCACTATACAGCGTGTACAGTGGCAGCGTGGACTAAAAATAACGAAGTGTTTTTGTAGAAACTAATAAAAGCAATATTACGTTGTTTGTACACTCTTGGAATTACTGTCAATTATCTAAGTTGTTTGTACATGCTTGGATTTATTATCAGTTATCTAAGTTGTTTGTACATGCTTGGATTTACTGTCAATTATCTAGGTTTTTTGTACACTCTTGGATTTACTATTATATTCGTGTACGGGCGGGGTCTACATTAAGATGCGTATATGTATTCAGATATGTTATTTGAGACTTTTTTCAGAGAAAACTATGAGCATATCTTCTATAGTAATCTTATGATACTTTTTTAAAACGTGCAGTCAAAAGCATAACATACACTTGTTTATATGGTTCTTAGCTTAAAAACCAGTTTTCATGTAGGCTTACTATTAATATTTAATTATGCCGGTGGAAAGTCTGTCTCCGAGGATACTTGTCGTTCGGTACTTCCTCTTTGTCATTTTTTTTTTATTTGAGACTCGATACATTTCATTAAAGAAGGCAAAAAGAAACAACCAACCAAACAAACGATACCCACAATGTTTGGTGTATACATGTAATTTGTGTTTGCAAAATTCAGTTAAAACACAACTTACCAAAAAAATATCAATTAAATCGGCAACATTCTATTTTTTTTTTTTAATAATTTTTGCATATTTTTTAATATATTTGAAAAAAATGTCAACTAAATGTCTACCTGTCGTTCCTGTGTATACATTTCAAGATGTCCCTGTCAGCATCCCGTGGTGTCACCGTAAAACATTTCAACAGTTTGCCGTTTATGTAGACAAGACGTATTTGCGGAACCTATATTTAAATTTAGATTTAACGATTTATGTGTAATATTTGAATATTTCATGAATATTGAATGCATTTTGAACAATATCTATTTGAGAGTGTGCTATAAATACAAAAAAAATATAGTGCATTTAATTTAAGAGTGAACTGACTTGGTCTCAAACTCGCGCACTAAACGAAAACCAACTGGTGAGCAAAACGTGTAAATAATGATTTTACAAAAAATGATTTATGTATCAGCTCATACAAAAGCTGTTGCAGATGGTCTTGTTGCAGTCTTATGTTAGTGATACCTTGCACAAACATCGAAGAAAGAATAAAAGTCAGTAATATATCAGCGTGCATAAGTTTTTATCAGAGTGCGTTGTTACAACTTAAAATAAATAAATGCGCATACAGAATAAAAGTATCGTTTCGGTTTAAGAACCCTGTAGAATACCCTGTTGGAAATATGTAATCCCAGTAATCAATCAGTCTAAATATTTAAATTATTAATCAATCTAAACATACGTTGCCGCCTATAAATTTCTGCTTGTGCCACAAAACAATGAAATTAAGTACGAAAAACATTTACATGTTTACATGGCAATTTAAAAAGGTTTTCAGCCACCCATGAATATAAATATGAAGATGACTTTCTCGAAAAAAAGGATAAAAATTCATCAGAAATTGGAATGTATGAGTAAAGATAAGTACACATATATCCATAGAAACCAGTTCGTTTAATTTCGACAATTTTTTTTTTAATAAATCTTAAATAATATTCAGGAATATCTCGAAGTAAATGTTAGTCAAATTTCGAATACACTAGTAAATCTTCGTGAAAAATATCTAAAACAGACAAACTGAATCATATTTACCTGTTTATTCATAAACCATACTAGAAAGAAATGTTGAATTAGAAAAAGTGGATTGATTTTTATATTGCCTAAATATTAAAATATAGGATTCCGATTCTAGACAATGACTTTTTCTTTTGCGCTCACCTGATCGAGATCCAGACCACCTACAATATTGTTTTTAACATGTACTCAAAGACAGTCACTTATGAATTGATATCGCAGTTACATCAGCTTTTAAACATATTGTACCTAAACGGTGTTCTTGTTACCTAATATTTGATACTATTCAAGGTCAGTCTCCCCATGTTTGATATATAATTCCTTTTAAGTCAGGCGACAATAATGCACACATGTTTTTTTCTTTATAATCTGTTGGTATATTTAGTAATGATTTACCATTTCACTTGTCTTTGGATCTTAAACAAATAAGTAAAACAAGTCATTTTTAAAAAAAATATTTTCTTACATCACGTATGATAAAAATATACCAAATATCAAAGGGTTTCCTTTGACGTCAATGGAAAAGGGCTGACCTCCTAGATGTGGAACCTTGAACCCTTGAACATCTTTGCTTTATAAATATATGGTTGATGCCAAAAAGTTGTTCCTATTGGTCTAATCAATGTCATTCAAATATTTTTTGTACTGGTATTGCGTATTATGAATGTTTAAAACTTTGTCTTGTCAACATGTACCTGATTTCTGATATGTAATACATTTGAAATGCTGGGTTCTGAGCTGTGTGTACTATTACGTACTATTACGTAGCCCATACAAACCCTCATCCGCGGCCGAGAAGATCAGTTGTCTAATACACAGGTAAGAGCTTCCCAAACACCTTGCCTGACTAAGCAAAAATACTCAATGGAAGAATGCAGTATCAATTAGAATATCTAATTACATGTAGAAATGAATTTTAAATTTTACGGTTGTACATGTATATCACTTGAAATTGAACTATTTCATTTATTCATTTTTTAGGAATGTACATATATCAAATGATAGCATGTAAGCTTGAAAGCGAAAAATAGAACAGTCAAATTAAATTGTAATTGTTATATTTAGTTACAAAATTACCTGAAATTCTTTTTGCCAAGCATAGTAAATAGGAAAGACCATTCATAACTATATAATTATATAACTATGTAAAGTTAAGGGCTGAAAATAATAAGAGGAGGCACCCCCTCCCCCTATACTACGTGCTTGTGATGAGTAGAGGTACACAAGGTGTGGTCTGGAGGATTCTCAAAATCGGCGCGTAATTCCTATAAATGAGACGACCACTACGGTGTGAATCACCTGCTTTACCATTCACGCAACGGCTGAGATCTAAATTCGATGGTTCGAATGTGCCCATCGATCGGCATTTATCCATAAAAGGGGGTCAAATACATTTTTTGGCATTTGTTTTTCATCAACTACATATATTATTCTTTTGGGAGAAATCTATCAAACAAGATACCTGTGAACCAATGTGTTCCAGTAATAACTAATTTAAACTCGCAGAATCTTGATAATATCAAGTCTAGGGTAGCACTGTTGTGTTTCGTATTTTGATATAGCCAAAAGAAAAGAATGTTTTCAATTATTGTCCACGTCGCTAACCTTCCCATGTTTACTTTCTCAATACTATTTGGCTTGTTTAATAATTAAGATAGAGTCTTAAATTTTGTTATAAAAATCTATAGCTAGTGTTTGTAACTTATCGCATAATGTTAAAAAAATAATCATTTGTGTAACCGAGCAGTAAGGAATTCTCAAAGACAGCCGTTTTGTTTAACAGATTTATTAAACGTTTTAAAGCATTGACCTATAAACAAAGAAAAATACATTAGACAAAATACAATTTTAAATGTACATTCAATATGTTTTAGTTTCGATAATATGTTGATAAAAATGCAACCGTTACTTCAGCATTCATTTATATGGTAAAACATGTTTTGTAGCAATTTAATATTAGAACTTACAAACAAGTTTCAGAAATTACTATGGCAAGATTAACTGCAAAAATACGATAAAGTATAACCTTGCAATTAAAATAATATGCCCTAATCACTATCATGGTAGTAAAGAAATATATAACTAAATATAATATTAACCTACCACAAGATGCAGCTGATATACACTGGATTGTCGACCGACGTCGTTTAAAATGAAATACTGCCCAATTGGACTTAGGTTGAACGGTTACTTATACTATTAGAAAATCAAATTTATTTGATAATAATATGAACCAATGAAATTAAAGAACTATACGCGCGCAATAAAACTTTAGATGAGTAATATTTATGATTGTTATACTTTCATGTTAAATACTGAAATCTGATTGGTTAAGACGCAGTTAATATTATTTACTATTACCCTCAGCGTTAGCAACGCACTTGGCAACGGGTAATATTAAAAAATGTTACATGCGCGAAAATTATGCGCGTACGGTTCGCTGTAGAATTCACGTTATTCCTATATAAAAGCAGTAAAATTTTCTTAAAATTTTTTAAAAAGACATTCAGTATAACAAAATAAATAGTGCCTGTTTGGGAGGATAACAGTTGAAGTTGACACCCCTCGAAAACCATTGTCAACCTCCGCTTCGCGTCGGTTGACAATGGTTTTCTCGGGGTGTCAATTTCAACTGTTACCCTCCCAAACAGGCACTATTTATATAATATACTGCACAAAACGAGAATAGAAAATCCAAAAACGAATAAATACATATGAAATAGATAATAATAAATCTGTTCTACCACATACCCCCCAGCAAAATGTTAATTCGTCCTCGAATTAATATAATAAAATAAATAGATATACAATAAATCTGTTCTACCACATCTGTTTTAATTGTATTGATGTTTCATAAATCCGTATTTACTCATACAAAATCAACGCCGATGAATGAACTAAAAGTAAAAGGTCATTACAAGCCCTGGCCAACAAACTATGAAAAAGAAATGTCAGCCCTGAAGGCAATAAAGTCGTGTGTCGTATTAAATGTATGATAACAAAGAATAATCAATGTTACAAGCAAAAATTTAGTACACATGTATGTGAAATTGCAAAACCAACATGTTATAAAGTAATGTTTTACAACCGATTACAGGAAAAAAATAGTGAAATCAAATAATCGATCACACGAATTCTTTTTAGAGTAATCGTGTCCATGCCATTTCCTATTACTATATATATTTGTTTATAAGACACAAAAAGGTTGGAATAATTTCTATTAGAGATACAAATCTGATATATCACATCTATATTAAATGGAAAAAAAGACAGAAAGGAAAATATCGAAAAAAAAAATGGAAAATATATTGGGGCTTTCTTTAAAACAACACCTGGACCTAAGCTACATTGGCTTCCGTTCCAAATAATATATAGAAAACTATCTTGTAGCCACTTTGTCCACACAACTAAAAACATTGACTCTCTATAACGCACATTTTGCAAGAAGGATATTGAGAATATCATTCATTTTTAATCAAATGTCTTGTATTTGAAATGAAACCAAAAACGCTTAAATCAGAAACTGGGCAGGGATGTTGGTTTTGATAGATACTCATGCATTTTTTTTTTTAGAAAATTGGAAAATAAGAATAGACATAAAAAAGAGAACTTATATATTCTTGTACTAGAGCTGTACATTTATACCAGTACAGTTTTAAGTGCGAAAAAATAATTATAACCAGAGAACACGGAGGAAAACCTTCACGGCAGGATTTCAATTGAGAAATATCTACACATCCACGGTTGAAAAAGTGCAGATATAAAAGTTTGAAGGACACTGACAAAACATTCATAACAAATTAAATATGTATATAGTGTATAATGTTTCAGTGATGGAAGTCGTTTTTATGTTTGATTATAGTATACTTCACCAAGCTTTTCTTCATTTAGTACTCTCTCTCTCTCTCTCTCTCTCTCTCTCTCTCTCTCTCTATCCCGCTCTCTCTTTGAAAATCTATTGAGTTCCAATTGTGCCCCAATGTTATCAGACCTATTTTTGTATTCTTATGAAGCAAAATTTATTCAAAAACTTGTACGTGAAAAAAATAAATCACTGGCTTTGGCCTTCAACTCAACTTTCAGGTATATAGACGACGTATTATCAATTAACAATTGTTATTTCAATACCTGCGTCAACTCGATATATCCCAGTGAACTTGAAATAAAAGATACCACAGACTCTGCGTCATTTGTTTCATATTTGGATATTTTACTGCAGATGGACATTGATGGTAACCTAACAACAACACTTTATGATAAATGCGATGACCTTAATTCTTTATAGTCAACTGTCCTTTATAACTTATGAAGCAAAACCTGCATACGGTGTTTTTGTCTTTCAGTTGATTCGATACGCGAGGGCATGCTCTTCGTATAAACAGTATAAACTACCAACAGTCTCGTATGAAGTCATCTTTTCGTAAGTTTTATGGTTGCATGCTGACTGACGTTTTTCATATTAATTGTTTGACCATAATTAATCACCCAATTGTATACGGACTTTTCTGGTTTTTCCCCGATTACGACAAGGAGCACTTGGCGGGTGTGACCGGTAAGCAGAGGATGCTCACTCCTCCTAGGCAGTTCCTACTTTTATGTATTTTAAGGTCCGCGTTGCTTTGCTATGAATTTGTATTTCGTTTTATGGATTTTTTAGATGGTTGACGGTTTGTTATTGTCATTTTTTCATCGTATAAAAATACCCTTTCACATTTTGAATATATTGGTATAATTCTGTAAACATTTAATGTGATATGTCTGTACATACAGGTACGATGTGAATGTGAAGGATTAAATTCTGTCCCAAGATATTTATGCCACACATTTGAATGATTTTTAATAAAATTTCATATAAACTGTAAGATAAATGCAACTGAAATCGATGAAAGGGAAAATTTGCAACACATCTTCACTGACAGTATATCGTTACACTCGAAAAAAATCACAGAGAAAAAACCAATCTCAATAGGGGATTTGTAATGGGGACGGTTCATATCTTTATTACATTTGGAAGTCACTCGGAATACCTCGCACACTAATTCAACGTTATCATCCGGGTAATGTTTTTTCTATTGCAATGGAAAATCCCCGTAGATAATTTATTTTTGTATTGAAACCTGACAACCTAGAGTGGGCGTTTCAAAGAGGAAACATTGTTTGAACCTAGAAGTAAGAATTATATATAAATATAGAATATTTTTAAGAAAGTATGCGGCAAAAAAAAAAAGCAAAAAAACAACAAGAAATAAACACATATTCATTAACGTAAAACCTAACAATGCATTATATGAAAGCACTTCTATTCGACAGGAAACTATAGTTTATAATGGAAACAAAACATTTTTTCAATTTTCTTTGTACATATGTAGTTAATATTACATACTAACACAATTATATACATTTTTTTAATCATTCTGCCGCCTAAATTTTTTTTAAAAGTACATATTAAACATTTCGGTATTTTTAAACTGAATTACATTATAATATAATATTCATCTATCTGCGTAACCTATCCCCCTCCTTATCTCATGGTTTTGTTTAATTTCTGCATAAAAATTATAGGTAATATTGATAGGCAACTATTTCTCTTTTTGAAAAGAGAAGTATGTTGATTTTAAGGATTATTTAAATCTCTTGGTAAAAGAATAAAAGAAGTATGATTGATCAACAGTAGGAATTGGAAGAGATAAACACTAATATTGGTCAATGCATCCGAGAATATTTAAACATTATCTGGTTGGATGTATTTTCTGCAACATTGAGGAAAATATCACGGTGTTATCTACCTCAGTGATAATAGTTTGCCTTGATGGACATGTATTAGTTTCACACTTTAATGTTTTTAGATATTAAAACTTCAATTCAATACAGCACTGCAGTTTCCAAAAGATTAAGCTGATACGAGTCTGATGAAAAACACAGTCCAATAATAAAAGGGACATTTGCACTTAATTAGGACACATCCAATTAAGTCCCATGTCTCTTATGGCACGGTACTATCAATCGAATTGATGATAATTTGCCTTAATGTATAAATTCACAATTTTTAAATTTATGCTCTAATCAAAGCAAACATTAAGAATTTTACCTGATGTAAAGTTAATTTTCTTTGACCCTGCTGTGACCTTTTTTGAGATGGACATATATTAACCGCCAATCTATTGCTAAGTGAGCATTGCATTTTTCCTAAGGAAGATGAAGGTCCGAACCTTCTTGTTGCTTGGGGTGGTACTTGCGGAGACGCTCTCTGTGCCTGTGAGAAACACGGATAAAGGTAATGCTAAGAGTCATTGTTAACGAAACTTTCTTTATGCTTTAAACAATTGATGGGAACTAAATTTTTCTGAATTTGCTAAAATGGAATTTTTTTCCCCGATTTAAAACATTGTCTGCTAAAATAAAAAAAAATCTGATCAAATATAAAAAGCACAAAATTAGAATAAGCTTAACAACTAATATCTTTGAAAGTTTTTACTTTAAATGTAAATTTGTCTCAGTGAAAAATTGAAGATTAATTTTTTTGATATACAAATATTATGCTTTCTAAACCTTTGATATTGATGTTAATTTAAAAGCTATATAAAACATTTTTTTTATTATTAATCATTAAAATAAAAACCAACTAACTAATATATATAGTGTCTACCTTTTACAATAAATATTTGAAATAAAATAATGTTTTAGGCAAATGCTATCTTTGAAATTGTTTAGAACGGGATAGCTTGGATAAAGCCATTGACTTTTCTTTTTGTCTGAAAAGTTTTAAACTTTGGAAAGTTGAATTTAGTTTTTTGTTAAGTGTTTTAAACTTATTTTAAAGGTAAATATTACAGACAAAGCAGTATAATCTGTTATGACCGGTTGTGTATTTTAGTGCGATGCTTGTTACCTTAAAACTAGAAATAAACCCGAAAATGAGCATTTCATTGCTTAATAGATATAGTCAAGCAAAAAACAACTTTACCATAAAAAACACTTTGTATTAAAAGCTCTGACAAATTTGACCTTTTAATTTTTTATTGTCATAGATGCTTTAACGGAGCGAGTACGAGAGTTGATGGACTACCTCAAAGATGACCAAGCTAAAGATGAATCAGTGGTATTTATCTTTATTCAATCATCGTAAAATCCAAAAAAAAGAAAAGAAATATAAATCAGATATTTTTCAATATTTTTCTTTGGATAGATTGTGGATTTATATTGTCAAAGACTTCATAGAACCCCCCCCCCCCCAAAAAAAAAAATAAAAAAATTTGCCCTTGCCGATTGCTGTCTGTGTACCATTTGCATAAACAATGGTTGATTAAAAATATCAAATAATGCTCTTCAAAGCAACTATCATTATTTTTTTGGTATTGTATTACATTATATATATATATATATATATATATATATATATATATATATATATATATATATATATATATATATATATATATATATATATATATATATATATATATATATATATATATATATTTACACACTGGGACAGTACCATAAATTTAACGTTTTCTTTTCTAACCTTTTTGTGATATTTTTTTTTAAAAGTAGATTATATCGTTATTTTGAACTAAACACATCTCGTTTTGTGCTTTTTAACACGCCCTGATTTTGTCGAATTTTTACAATTCTCTGTACCAGTTATAGGCTTCATGATATTGGCATGGTAAAATACCAGTACACGTTGATTCAAATCTCTACTTTGAATTACCCCTTTTGTGATCAGACTAGAGATCGTAAGGGTTATGATCCATGAACAAAACTCACAAACTCTCTGACTATTCAATATATAATTGTGCAATTCAACTGCGCCACTGATATCTCAGATTTTAGTGAAATACTTGTGATATACATTAATATTATATGGCAAATCTAAAAAAAGGATATATAATAGAGTAAACAAGGAGGCTATAATTCATTATCAACTTATTCCACATGTCACTTCTCCACTGATGAACGTGCTAAGATGAAAATCGATAGGTACAGTATGATTGCCTCAGGTTTAAGACATATTCAAAAAAGTGATAAAGTAAACGTTCTCTTCTTTTTTCGAAAAAGACGACCGAATCAAAAACAATTTTTGGAAGTCACCTTCTGGTAAACTTGAACTCTCAGTTAAGCCGATAGCTGGTACAGTACCAATATACGCAGCACTGTTAAGGTCTACTTTGTGGTCATGCCGACCAGAAATTACGGAGAGTGTTAACTAGAGCATCATACTAAACAGCAAGTCGTCAAAGATGCTGAAAAATAAAGTATTTAGCATTTTTATTTATGTACAAACACATTGAACTGCATTAAAAATAACCTTTGGGTGCAAGTTTGTAATCAAATAAGTCCAATTGAGTTAAATGTGTACAAATGACTGATCACAATGATCTGAGAATGTGATGTCATTTTGTGTAGCTATCAAATTTTTAACTAAAATAAGGTTATGTCCCCGCTTTTTCGAAATTTGTTAATGACCTCCATTCGGGAGATTTATCAACACACATTACGTAACTCTAAATCCAAGGGACCACAATAAGTGCCATACAAAGTGGCATTTACTATAATGTTGTAGGGAAACAAAAAGAGATCCGGAAAATCGGCACACTTCTATGCTTGATTAGGAAATGCCATTTTCTCTCCCTCAATTTTTCTCTGTCTTTGTATCTCTTCTTATTTAATTTTATTTTATTCAGGTAAATATATCACAGAATGCCTTTTAAAAAACACATTATCTCAACACTATACAACATCATATTGAATAATTTGTTCAATTATTATCAAATAAAATACATGACATACAAATGATAATTATTACCCAAGGATAGCCCATAGAAGCTTTTTTAAAAACCTTATTTCCAATGGGTTCCTGATATATCAATTAAATTGAAAAAAAGATACAATGGCAGGGTACTGAAAAGAAATATAGCATAATTCTTTAAAAATGACCTTTTCTCAGTTTCCTTAGTTTTTTTCTTTTATAACTGTAATAAAAGTAATAACAATGATTAAGAAACAATGGAATTGGATAAGACGTCATGTGGTATCACTTGCATTTGTAGACAAACATTTTTTAAGCTTTCTTAAACTTTTGTTTAAAATTAATTTCCATGACCTCTAAAAACAATGCATTCCAGTTTATAAAAGCATTGTGAAAATGGCATGAAAAGTCGAACTTTTATCTTGTGTTTAATTCTTAGCTATTAAGACTTTGTAAATCTGTTTTGGACGTGAACGTCTAAATGTAAGATCATAATTTAAAGCAGAACATTGAAGGCCTGGAGAAAGGAAAACAATTGTTAAAAAATCACTTCATCGAAGAAACCAGTAACCATAACAAAAGGGATCAAGATGATCCAGATAAGGATAATACAAAGGAACACTCCAAAAGTCACAGTGATATGATCGATGAAGAGGTACTTACTTGTGTTACATTTTCTCTGTCCTGTTTCTTTTCTTGATATGGAATACACATTTTATAATGTTCGTTTTGGATGTAAACGTGTATTTATTATTATTATTTTATTTTATTTTTTTATAGATTGTTTGTCGTATTTTATTTATGTTGGTTTTATATTCATTGTGTCTTGTTTGTGTCATATTGATAATTTCTTTTTGAAAAACAAAATGAAAACAGGTCATTTGTGTTTCCAAACCAAGCATATCTAACACTTAAAACAATGTATGGGGATTATTGTTAGGTTATTGATCATTTTTGATTCATTTTAATCAGTTGATACTTATTGCTCATAAACAAAAAATTCCAGGTTGAAGAAACATATATCACATATTTCTGTTTAGTAAATGGATTATGTAATGTTCCCTGGAGGTCAAAAGATAATTTCTGTTTATAATTGTTATGATCTGTCTTTAGAAGCGCACAATCTTTTGAAATATATACCATTTTCCTCATTACACTTTAATTTTGGTTTTCACAATTTCTTCTAGGAGGTGGACCCAAATAATGTGGATTTAATGCTTATATTGGAAGGAATGGCTGTGGAAAAAACGGCACAATGCACGAGGTAAAATCTTTATCTGAGACAAAAAATTCCTTTTAAATAAATGACTACGTTGTAAATTAAAAAAAAACCCTGACTTTTGCCAACATCACACAAAACCTTTTCCTTTTAGGGGAAAGTAAAATCAAATAGTCATTTAAAATATGATTTGTTATGACAATGGGTTACTTTTCAAGATATTACAAACTTATGTGCTGACTTTTATACAGAATACTTTTTGTGTTACTTAAAGACACTGAAATATTTTTTTACTGGTGACTTAAGATAATTTCTGATCCACATGTAATATAATGTAAAACTAGCACTCGTAATTATTCTTTTTAAAGACGAAGTGTCAGAATTTTAGGTTTTTACTATGAAAGAAACACAATTTACACATTTTTTAACAATTGAAGGCTAAATTGCACAAAAAGCATGTGGACAAAAATCAAAATTTAGGTTTTGAAATTATCAAAATATACTATACCTCATTTGGTTTTTTTTTAATTAACGGACTGAAATAAACGTTTACATAATATTAGGACATTATTGTGTGCTGTTGAGAAAATATTTTAAATGATTGATTTCACTGGTGTTTTGTACTACATATTTAAGAGAGTGTTAAAATCAACAATCATTTCTATGCAACTTCGTGATTTGAGCTCATGTACTGGTGAGCAGAGTCTTTTTTCCTTGCTTGCGTTTTTCTGTTCATAGATAAACAAGCATTTTGAGAGTATTGCATTAGCAATACGCGTCCCCTACGTTAATATTCGAAAATCAACAATCATTTCTATTCAACTTCGTGATTTGAGCTCATGAACTGGTGATCAGAGTCTTTTTTCCTTGCTTGCGTTTTTCTATTACTAGATAAACAAGCATTATGAGAGTATTGCATTAGCAATACACGTCCCCTACCGGTTTGTAGAAATTTGTGAAAACATTGCACTGTTATGCAGAATATCATTTCTTACCGTCTCAACAGACTAACCCGATTACGAACCCGATTGCAATAATACATAAAACCCTGTCAATGAGATTTACAACACAATGCTTTACATTATTTTACTTATTTGTTTGAGAAAAGAAAGAAATGCACAATATTATAACTGACAACAAAGTTTCCTCGTTTATTTGATACACACCGAGCCCGATAACGAACCCAAACATTTAAAAATTGGAATATAAAAAATAAATTTTCTCAAAAAAATTGTCAACCAGACGCTACAAAAGTGTAGACTTGATCTGTAGTTTGACATTTTGAAGCTCTTCAGCAAATTTCATATAATTCCTCAAACGCATAAAGAAAAAAAGTGTGGAAAACTGAAGTGGGACAGACAGACGGACCAACGAACGGAAAGACGGACTGACGGACGAAGAGGAAAGCTTTAGTCCCCTCCGGTGAAAACCGGTAGGGGACTAATAATTCTTAATCTTTTATCACTTAAACATTGTTGTTTACGTGGTATTTTTTTCCATGCCCTGTTAACAACAATTATGTGAGTAAAAAGGTAAATGAAATATGTTACAAGGTTTGTCGATATGCAAAACTTGTGCTAAATCACAAACATACAGTAAAGAGAGCAGACGCTTGTCTATTAAAATGATAAATGTTGCAATTAAAAGCTTTTTACTTACTGAGTGTATTCAGCTGTGTAGATATCGTAAGAAATATGATACATTATGGTTTAACGGAATAACAAGAACTAATCGTCATATTTTGACTATACACACATTGTTATTGGCAGGAGAAGCGATGACGGGTTATGTGTGACCTGTGTATATGAACAAGTGCAGGAGAAAAGAAAATCAATTGAAGCCTTGAATATTTATTTTGGATATCGTTGGTCCTGTATCACAAATGCGTAGTATGATAATTTGTTTGCATCGCTTGATGTGTTACAGGATCTACGACATCCCAAAACTACCATTCAATGCTTATATTTATATTCATACTGATGTCTATTTGTATGACACATATGTGTTTTGTCGCTGTAAAACTATTATATATGCTCCCAGTCAGGGATAAGAAGCATACATGGAACAGTCTTATTTACATGCTAATTAGTTTGCGTTTGCGACTAAAATATAGTGCCACAAATTTTATTGAAAATGTTTTTTTCTCTTGTTAAGGAGTAGACATAATTTGATAATGAGTTCTCAAAAGTACATATGTTAAATTGAAGTTTCATTTAATCTTAAAAAATGAAAATACTCAATACATGTGAAGACGTTTACATTGAATTTTGAGTTCATGGTGCATGAACTAGCAAAGTGTAGTCATAGAATATTGAACCTCGCAGATTTCCAATGCAAACATAAGAGAAATATACACTGAATGTAAATATATTTGAAGACATGAAAATCTGCATCGAATAACTCTATTACAGTTAATATTAAGATTTCTTTACTAAAATTTGTAATTGTTTATCTAATCATAAATTGCGTGTATCTTTACATCGATTATTCACCAGGGAAATTTGATTTGCGGCTGTTGTTCATAATTATAAAGAGGTTTCAAAACAATTATGAATAACGAAATAGAAAGATGCTTGTAAAAATAACAAATCTAATATACCTGTAATAGACGGTCTTTGTGGAGCTACTAAGATAATTTATTTCTTGAAAAGTGCCATGTAATATTTACGCGGCTTTGTCAGGTCTGTCCGATTTATTTCACAGCGATATGTAGAAAGTCACTTTTCTGAACTTCATAAGATATGACGTCATAGCTAACTTTGACGTCACGATCTGCATTCCTTTCGATCGTTCTTAGGGAATGTATCGTAACGTAATAAATGATATTCATTGTGCATAATAAAACTGCTTCGTTCCTTTACATAGACACTGTTGTAAATACCTGTGATACTAAATTCAATATCACCGATATAGAGAATAAAATCAAAGTACTGAGAGTACTGAAAGGCGGGGTCTTGAAAGTTTGAATTTTAAATTGTTCACGTTTTCCTCCATTATGTCCAAAAATAAGAGTTTGAATTAGTTGTTTCAATCTACATGTACATGTAGTATGCTTAAGTTCGGCTTTTTGCAATTGCCTGATACTTTGTCATAGTTTTACTAAATCCCGACCGGGACTGTTCTTCATAATTGTAGAAAATTGACACAACGGTATATTATGTAAAATAAGACCCCAAATTATTTTAAAAAAAACTACAACTAACTGGGAAAATCAAAACAACTATATTTAGGTATATAATTTAAATCGTTATATTTATTTATTTTGTGATCAAAGGGAAAATATATAAGTCGGACGGTATCTGTTATACAAGGTTTATGGAAACTGCGTAAACTCTCAAACTGTTGCATTACCAAACAAAGTTAACATCTGTATACCGATAACAAAAACAGGCATCTAACGTTAGAAATATTTCATTTTTACAATAAGATTATTCCAAGTACTACATGTATAACAATAAAAAAAGTTTGTCGTGGTAGCCATTTTGATTTTTTAGACCTTCTTACTTGTCATGATTTTCTTGCAGCGATTCATATAAAATCAATAGGTAAAAAATAAATTCGTTCGCCACTTACTACTTTTTTGTGTAAACTCTTGCATTATTTACACGAATCACGATACAACCGTTTCTGAAATTTCATTAAAAATCATACTCCAAATTCAGTCATCTGCTTTTCTAATTCTTATCGATAAAACTAGAAAATGGAGACCAAAAGTGAATGAATCACGTCATATTTTGGGGTAGACCTTTCCTGATTGGCTGTTATATGTGATAATTGTAAATTGTTAATTTTAGCTATTTATTCAGATTTATTTGATTTTAAAATTTCTAAATATGCAAAGTTAACGCTTTTAACAGTAAAATTAACAAATGTTGTAGGACATTGTCATTTCAGGGATCTTTGTCCTTTCAATACACTCTAGTTTATCAAAGGCACAATTGCAATTTAATGCGTGTCTTGTAAAAACGAACTTAATTTCGAAAGCGATTTAATTTCAAATTTTTCGAGGAGCTACAATAAAGGATTTGTAAATCAGATTTTAAAACTATGATAAAAACTTACTTTTTATAATCTTAAAATTGAAATGAGTCCTATTCATTTACATGTACTACCATACGATAAATTAAAAATTTAAAACATAACAACCATGCGTTATCTCTGAATTCATAGGTCTAATATTGGTGCGAGATTTATCAATAGGAAAAAGATCAGCTGAGTTTCTGATGAGAGGCATTCAGATATTAATATTTTTTTAAAATCATGAATATGACTGGTTTTGCCCGTTATAAAGTATAGAAAATGTCTTATAACATTAAAACAAATTACATGATTGTATATTCCATCTAAGCCGGACAACATGCTCATTAACATTTAACTTGGTTCTTCAATTGATAAGATTGTATATATCAATTAATCTATTGGTCACCCAAAATGTATAATCTATATAGATTTTGCTTACAATGTATTGTTCAAAATTTAAATTCAGTTTAATTAACTGATTAAAGAGTCAATGAACGAGAAGGCAAATTCAGACTTGTTTTTATTTTCCATGTACAACTTTTTTTTTTAGAGATGGACAGCAGTCATAACGTGTGTTGACTGGAAGCAAATGAAACACCTATTTAATATGTAGGACATCTGTGTATTTTAACCTCGGCTCGCGCATGAAGTTCGGTATAAAAATTCACAACTTTTCAAAAAAGGCACATTGCGTTTGGGAACTTTACGTTCGATTCAACGTTCAACCTCTTCTATTGATTTTATGAGCTCGTCCACAAACTGAATCTTTGACGGCGTTGTGCATTCAGTTACGTAACTCCATTCCACAAAACACTTCAACTATTGAACCCGAGCAAAAATATTTTGATCAATAAAGCTATTTGTTTATTTTCTTTATAGAATTCGGTTTATACATAGAGGACTTAAAACGATTTAATGTGTGTTTTTATAATATATATCTACAGAAATGCATGAAAAGTTTCTGCACTATTTTCTTTCGCGTAGACTCATTTCATGTGTTCTACGCGTGCCATCCAGTTTGAAACTTCGGCTGACAGTAAACCAATAGACGGGGTCACGTGACCCCGTCTAAAAACCAACAGTTTTAAAGCTTCGTAATAGATAAAAAAACTTTTCATAAACTAATGGTTTTGAGACTCCCCCTGCTACGTGTAATCTAATGAATGGTAATATGTATATGCATATAAAAAACGGCTTGGCGCAAGTGAAAGATGAAAACAATCGGGAGAGTAAAAAGTACCAATGAGAATCTTGCTAGGGGAAAACTACCGATTGACCCGATTTTGTGTAAATCGAGCCTAAAAGTAGAGATGTGCCTAATTTCGATGCCGTTGCGAAATGTTTTGACAATATTTCAAATTAACGAAATATGTATATGAACCCCCAGCAAGAAATGCAAAATACATTATTACTTATCGAAGGATTGTTCATAAAAATAGTTTTGATTTAATGTCATTATTCACTTACGCCGATGCGATTTTTATAGATTATTTACCGTGTTAGAATACACCCGGCACGCGCAGCAATGTTAAGGCGTCCCGATGCTAAAATACGACTGGAAAGCGATATTATTTGAATCATCGCAAAAATACTTTGACCGGGGGTATTTTTTTTTAAAATCTGTGTTACATTTATTGACACCGATGTTAAACATTATATTTGATGCATTTTTTATGACGTCATATGTTCTTTGTAATCACGTGACGGGCGAATCTTAATATTGGAAATGATCAATTTAAATCGCATCGGCGCAGGTGATGAATGACATTAAATCATACATATTTTTAGGAAATATCCTTTGTTAAGTCATATACTTAAAAGTTCATGCTTGAGAAAGAAATAGATATTTCGTTTATGGAAGATATTGTTGAAACATTCCACAAAATCATCAAAATAATGAACATTTTTACTAATAAAAAACGATTTACAAAAAAAATGGGGAAAATCCGTAGGTTTCCCAAGCACGATTCACATTGGTACTTATATTCTATACCAATTATATGTAAAATATTCTAAAATTGTGTTGATCTTTCACCTGCACCAAGCTGGTTTTATATGCATTAAAATTTCATCATTCAGTTGTTTACACGTAGCAGGGAGAGTCTCCAAACCACTAGTTTATAAATAGTCTTTCACTTAAAACGAAGTATTGAAACTGTCGATTATTTGATACTGGTTTTTGATATGAATTTATTTTGTACGTCTAGCATTAACGGCAGCATCAGTGTAAAGGAAACATGCGGTTTTTATAGTGGTTTGATATAATTCACTTTTAACGTTAATATACATTTCCTGAGAACTATCGACAGGAATGCAGATCGTGACGTTAAAGTTAATTATGACGTCATATCATATGAAATACAGACAGGTGACTTTCTAAACATCGCTGTAAAATCCATTGGGAAGCCTTACCATGCCCGCACGTGCTTAAGAAAAATATATGACGTCACATGAAATATAGTGTTGGATGCTACTGTTAATTTATGTAATAAAAAATTAAAGAAACTCGCTCGGTTAAACTATTTTTCGATAATTAAATAGTATCATTTTTCGATATATATTTAGCTTCGAGCAGCCTTAACATAGCGCGTAGACTAAACGACTAAAAGACTAATCAAATTTGTCAAAATAAAAGGCAGATTTATGTTACGAATAAAAACAAGTCCGAATAATTAAAAGTAATCGACCGTACCATTGCTGATGTATTTATTTGCACATTTTAAACATACACTTTTCGCCATGACGATAATTAGTCTAACCACGTTCTAAGTTACCCCGTTCTTGAAAGTTCTATCCCATACTCTCACCAGAGATCGTTCTTTCCATCAAAACTTAGCTTATCTTTTTTATTCAACATTTGTCAGATCTTAACTTCTGTGTATAATCTTAATAGGTGACCAGTAAATATACTTGTTATATCAGAATCATTAAATATTATTTCATTGCAAGTATGTGATTTTTTGTAAACTACCCCTGACTTAGACCCTTCAAAGCGTGTCCACCACTTTACTTTCATTTTTGCTATTTCGGGCTGGTTTATCGAAAATGAAAGTAGATTTTTGATTAATTTCACGATGATAACTAATCAGTTAAAATTTAATTATAGCCTTCCGAAGTCATCTTACAAATGTTGAAATACCAAATGTGAAAGCAGTTAATCTGATGCTGGCATTTTGTTATTTATTTGCAAAATGTCTTAATTTATAAGGTAAGATGTAAGGCTACTGTTTTATAGATTTGCGTAGATCATCGTTTATAGTGGAAGAAATGTCAAAATTGATAGTCTTTGTGGAAAACAGAACAGTTATTAGGTTTGATAATGACTGACTACAGAAATATATCAGGCTGATTAGTCTCATAGACTGCAAAGCCTCACCGCCTATGAGAGTAATTAATCAAATATATTTCTTTATATTTAATTACTTACAGGTCAAAGGGTTGCATCCCGATATGACAGCAATTGCCAATGCAAGCAGACTGGAAACAAATCCCTCAACCTTCGAAATGGTAAACCTATTTCTAAAGAGAATAAACATTTAAATATAACCGGTAATCATAACATATCATATCCTTTATTCATTTTTCTGGGGGTTTTTTTTTCAAACGTTTAACCATATTCCGTGGGTTCGTCAACGTTTGTTAAAGGGCCATGGTCACGATTTTGGTCAAAAATTAATTCTCCGATTTTAATGTTTACAATGCTTCAGTATTTGTAATATGCATCAAAATTTGAGTGTCATTTGTTGAGTAATAAGCGAGTTACAGGGCTTACAATTCTCTGCTTTGTAAACAAAACCATTGTTTTCATTTTAAATGTTGAAGTAAAAATTACTGTTTTAGACCAAAAATAATGTGTTAAACCTTAGGAACTGTTTGTTTATGCTTAAAACGATTAAGAAAATAGACAAATCAGTTTGAAAAGGATTGTTACTGGTATATTTAACACGTGTAAACAAAAACAGGGCACACGCGTTGTTTACATTACAAAGAGTTGTGAGCCCTGTATCTTGCTAATAACTCTACGATTGACTCTCGTAATTCATTTAATCCTTAGAATTGCATTCCTTAAGCATTGTAAATAATAAAATCAGAAAATAAAATTTGACCAAAATTGTGACCATGCCCCTTTGAATAACAGTTCTTATACAATTCTTTCTTATGTTAATCAAAAAATTAAATGTTCACTAAAGTGCAATTTCTATTTACATATTTCAGGTATAAGACCATTTGCATTGAATTAATTTAACATTACATTTTGCTTTTTTACTTAAACTTTCATTATTTATGTCCACGAATATGAGTAAAACTGTAGTATAAGACAATGTAATTGGTCATACTGTTAGGAAATCAATCCATTTGCTAGGTCACAAAACACATTTTGAAATGGTTGCCATTTTTCTGTTCTCTTAACAGTTTGGATAAGTTTAATCACCCTCAATTCATGCATTGTTTTGGAAAATGAGTTTTTAACTATGAAAATAAAAGGCTTACAAGTTTTTAATTAAGAAAATCGTGAATCAGGGGAATAGCATTAGAATGCTTCCTGAAAATATATTTTCTGAAGAACCAGTGCACCAAAAAAGTTGATATGTCAAGTAATACTTTTAATTTTTCTAAGATTCTTCATTGTTAAAACTGTAAAGCAGAACTAATACATAGGCCATTTGGGGTTCATAGTTCTACATAGAAATACATACAGAAAGTAATGTTTTCCCTAAATAAATGCAATACCTATTTTAAAAGAAAGCATTAATAATGGAAGCATCATCGTATCTTCATACTCTCATATAAAGGTAAATAAATTCACATAATTTTTTCCGCCTTTTATTTTCATTGGTAAGTTGGTTCATCTCACAACCTTATAATTAATCAATTATAGAATTCCAAAAACCTTCGTTTCACATTTCAAAATTTATTTTTAGTTACTACACAACATTGTATTGTTGAATGTCTTGTCAAATCTTTGAATATTAGAAAATTGTCTAACGTTTTACAATATCTTAAAAGATTTTTTTTTGTTTATTCATATAATAAAGCACCCAAAAAGTATTTAGATTTGATATATTTCACTAGATGGACGACAAAAAGAGAAATTTTGCGAAATGGGGAACAGACTGGCCAAAGGCCATCGTTCCCTACAAAATCCAAAGAAGCATAGGTAAGGTATTCCAAATTAGGTTGGATATAGTATATCAAAATTTCGTTTTAAGTAACAGAAAGATACACGTGCATAGTGCAATGAATAATTGTTGCTTATTTTTTTCTGATGTTCTGCAGTAAGGCAAAAAAGTCGCGATGTCATCAAGAAAGCTATCAATATATCAATACTCGCACCTGTTTAAAATGGCTACCATACACTCGGGCACTTTCTAAGCAAGTAGGACACAACCATTATGTGGAATTCCAAGACAGATAGTAAGTTTGTGGCAAAAAATACCCATACGAATGTTAAAAAAACCCCAATATTTTAATGTAACCCTTTTTCACATATTTTTCATTACAGTCATATCAAAGAGATTAATGTACGAAATAACACTTATTGTACTAAAAAGTGGAGTTTCATTCCATTTAATGAAAAGGTACTTTTGTTACTTGATTTTCAAGACAAGCATGTTCTGTAACTATGGAGCACGGTAACATCCAAAATGTTACGCCAAGATGATTCACGCATTTACTTAGTGTATCTTGCGATTCCTCATACGAGTGTTCATTTTGAAACGTATTTATCTTAGTTTATAGTACGGAAAACCCTGAAAGTCAAGGACGTTACTTATTCTTTTGAATAAAAACATACATATATTTTATTTTCTCTAGGACTGTTTGATGTCCGAAATACAGTTATTACAACGCTCACAAATTGTATTGCAGTTATACACAAATAATTGTTGAAATGTTTTCACCCTTGAGCATTTTTACAGATTGTATAAACTTTCCAGAGTTTAATCCATATTGTTTGTACTTTTCGTCCGGAGACGTCATCGTTTTTAGTTAATTTTAAAGAGGACTATCTGTCTTTAGTTCCTGATTTCTATTCAACAAAACAATTTACCCCGTCATTATTTGGTACATATAATATAAGGAAAGTACTTAAGTTGATGTTATAATATTATTTGGTTTAAAGCCGACCTCATAGAAATTGTATATGTGTGTTAATGAACGGTATTCAAAATCAAGTTCAGAGGAAAAAATACAAAACAGGAGCAGAGAAAATACGGACCTCTGAAAAAAAAATTAGAAGTAGGATCAGGTTCCACGGAGGAGTAGGAATCCTCTGCTGACCGGTCACACCCACCGTGGACTCTTTGTCGTAATCGGGAAAACAGAAACATTCGTATACACTTAGGTGATTTATAATGGTTTAACAATAAGTTTGAAAACCGTCAGTCAACGTGCGAACTAGTGGGAGATTGTATTTGAATTTAGAATATTATTTTTGACATTCTACAGTTTATTGTTGACAATAACCTTGTTAACCTTAATTTTGATCATGCATCATGACCTCATTTTTGCAGGATTTCATTTTTAAAAAGTCTTACAGTAAGGACTTTTTTTATTTTTTAAATTAAAATCTGAAACTATTGCTAAATTCTGTCTACTAAATTATCGATAATATGCACTTTATTTTTCATTAATTGCCGGGAATAATGGCCATGGCTTAACGAAAGCTAATGTTTATAGACCGACATCATAATAGAGGGTTTTGAAAATTAAAATCGTAATTCGTCAAAATAGTTAATAATCATAGTTTATTTCTGTCTCATATAACACGTCTCGATCAAAATCGCAAGCGCAATATCACTTGTTTATTTCATTTACGGTCGAATGTTACTCCTTCTGCTTGTTTGCCCCTTTAGTTTCGTTAAGTTAATTAGCAAAGCTCTAAATAATATCAGTAAGCTCTTTAATTTGATTCTACGATGAATTTTCACTGGAAGAAGACATTATTTTAGCTTTTAATCGCTTTCTTTCTAATTTTTAACCACTCTGTGACTTCAATGGAAGAAGTACTATTCCCCCAACTTTCAGTCGTGCTTGTGATTTTTCTTCATTGTTTTACTTCATTATCATAAAAAGTGGTGTCTTGTCCAAAGCCGTGTCATGTCTATTTATTATGATAATCAAATACTTGCAACATTGTTGTTCTATTTTTCGTAACGACATACTAATCAAAGCGGCGTTTTAGGTTAATACAAAGAAGTATTGAACAACGTTATTGTCATAATTCATACTTTATAGGACTTGATTACGTGACCAGCCCGTATTTATATCCCAATGTACACCAACAATGACACATTATTTTTAAGATAATATGACTAACTAGACTCTTGTTGCTATAGCAACAAAAAGGTCTTCCGTTCCTCATGTATTAATCTGCACAAAAATCCAGTTATCTTGTAAACAGAAAATGGATACATGTACATTTTGTCTTTCCTCAAAGTTTGGATGTTCAAGTTTTCGCTAGTTATAATATCTCGTTGAAAAAAGTTTTTTATCTAGGGACCGGAAACGAACAAACGGAAGTGATTTAAAAAACGGAAAGTAGATATGTTAGTTCATTTACCTACGTACGTTACTGTTCATCACATTGACTAAAATGTTTCTAAAAAAGTTAAAAGTTTTAAAAAAAGTTCTATTGCTTTTGAACATTTCAAGTATTAACCGGAAGTGACGTAGGACCCAATGAAACCCTTTAAACACATGTTCAATCAATGTCCATTATCTATAAAAGTCTTGATCTATCACAGTTTCTTGTCGGTACTTTGTTTTTAAACAAGAAGGCTACCTGAGATATTTGAGATGTCTCACCGGAAGTAGATCTTTTTTTTACCATGTGTAGATGACTTTTTGTATTTCTATAGCTAAAATGTTACTTCAATGCTAAATAACCAAAATATTTTTAAAAATATCAAAATTGGGTGTACTTCCTGTGACGACCGGAAGTTACGCCGGATAAAACAAAATAGTGTTAACACATGTACATACATAGGTCTATCATCCCACAAAGTTTGGTTGTCCAAGTCGTTACTGTTTTTGAGATCTCGTCGAAATCAGGTTTTTGGTCTCTGGACAGGAAACGGGCAAACGGAAGTGTTAAATGTAAACTGTATTCAATATTTCTTGTATACTTGCCTTTGTACATTATTTTTCATTTATCTAACTAAAATATATCAAAGGAAAACAGTTAAACTGATAAACAGCTCGATTTTTTTAACTCTTCCGGTATGGACCGGAAGTGACGGAAGACATAATGAAACCGGTCAAACACATCTTCAATCAAATGTCTATCATCCATGAAAGTTTCGTGTCTTGATCGCTTATAGTTTCTGAGATCTCGCAGGTACAAAATGTGTTTTAAAAAAGCTACCTGAGATAATTGAGATATCTCACCGGAAGTAGAAATTTTTTGTTGATATTACATCGCAGAGATTTCCTATGTATAGATTTATTCTTATATATTTATTCTATTGACAAAAAATTTGATACGTAAAAAAATTTATTTTTTAAGTGCTTCCGGTGACGACCGGAAGTTATGACGAACAAAACAAAAGTGTTTAAACACATCTACAGCTATAGGTCTATCATCCCACAAAGTTAGAATGTTTAAGTCTTTACCGTTTTTTAATTCTCGAGGTGACAAGCTTTTTGTCGCGGGACAGGAAACGGACGACCGGAAGTGAATTTAGAACATTTTTAATTCAAATCCTCTAGATCTTTTTATTTTCTGTCATTCCTGAAAATTTTATAAAAATCCATCAAGACATCTCTGAGAAATTCACGAGAGAAAAAGGGGAAAAAAATAATAATAATAATAATAAGAAAGAAAGAAAAAACCTAACAATCACTACAAGGTCTTCCGTTGGAAACGGAAGACCTTAAATATGTCTAATTTGCCTGTTGCAATGATGTACTTTGATTATTGTGACATACTGTGAGACATTTCCAGTCGTAAGAAACTATTATGTTTATATTTAACAGTGTGTGTACAAAAAAAGACTTTTCTTTTAGGTTGATGTGTTTGTTATGTGATTATGGCTAATGTTTTCTTCTGTTTTAGTGGATGTTATTCGTATGTTGGTTACGAAGCTGAGCGTCCTCAAATAATTGGAATGTCGGAACCCGAGTGCATGAATGTAAGTAGTACATCTAATTGTGTTGCCTTGTGAAAAGCAAAAAAACGGAATCATTATAATTAATGTCAATTACGTCCGTCGATTTGCATTGTTAAGCTGACAAACTTGCCTTCGTCTAGTGACTTTGAGCAACCGCACACGTATCGCAAGGTTTTTTTAACGTGTCTCGTTACACTTTTATGTTAAGTACATGTATCTTAATATTCGATAGAAAACATGAGATAATTTTCATTTCTTGTTTGTTTTCTTCATTTTATAAAACACACTTTTGCGAAAAAAAACTCATTAAGGTCTTGCTATTAGAAAGTTAAATTACTAACTGTAACAAGTTGGTTTCATCGTTATGAATATATTTTACACATAAAATCGTTGACATCAGTTGATGTGCTATAAGCATTTGTGATTGAGTTCCTGGTTATTGATTCTAAATAAACTATCTGTCAAAAAGCCTGATGATTAAACTGAAACTCGTCACCTCTTTTAAGTCTTGGCAAGTTTTGATGAAGAAGTTTTTTGACTGAAACTGTCTTGCGAAATTTTACAATTTAACTGTGGTAAATATTTGCTTTGCCGAAATTTGATACGCCGTGGAAATGAACTATTTATGGCTTGGTAAATATCGTGTTCAATTTTCGTATCTTCGAAGACTAATGAAATTAACATATATAATTTGATTAACATTATTATAAACTTTAGGTCTACAAACACTTTGTAGTTTGTGGTTGAAATTTCAATCGCCGGGTACATGCTTGAGACCATTGACTGGTGTATGTGTCGTCACAAACAAAATATCTAATACTTTCAAACATTACTTAGTCAAATTATTTGTTAGGGAATGTTCAAAATCTATGCCAAGTTTCTCCTATGTGTCTCATTTTATAAATAGAAAATATTTGCTATCTCAATTATTTCCGAACAGGCCTCGTATATTTTATATCTTTTGATAGCAATAAAAAAAAATGAGGTACACAATGGTTTAAATGAAAATATGCCACTTTAGAATGTAACAGTTATTGTCTAGTCTGTACTTTCAGCAATGCGCCACCACCTGAACTATTAAATAAAATAATGTAATTTAAAGTTATGCACGAAATTCTTCTAAAATTTTGTTACAGAATTCAAAGATTAATACAACACTTTGATCATTTGTGAAAAACCAAGATAAACACCTCTTGCCCATTCTAGATAAATTAAAATCAAAATACTTTGATGAAAAAAATATATACAGACAGGCTGAAATGCGTGTATTTATTAGTGTCATTGGGTATTACAAATGCACCTGGTTATACAATGTTAGAATATGCTTTATAACTTTTCTTTGTTTATGAAACCACCAAGTTATTTCTAATGTTTCGATCTTTCGACACCTATGATTTGACACATGCAAGAAAGTATAATTACAAGCGGATTATCAGTCAATTCTCTAAAAAGTTAAAATAAAAAGAACAACAGAATTCATCAATCCTCAACATGTGTATATGAATATTCCTTCTTTAGCAAAATAAATATTCTTTTCATAAAACAATCAATTTTATAATGAAATCAATATATTCGAAGCTTTTGTTAAGTGTGGGAGTTTAGAACACAGCGAGAAAAACATGAAGTACTTGATGAAAAATGCATTAAAGATTTGCATATTTTGAAAAATCATAATAGATATAGCTGTACATTAAACAGGGAATTTTGAAAAATCATACCAAATATAGCTGTACATCAAACAGGGAATCATATTCTATTTTCATATTGATCATTTGGAAATCAGCACTTACATATAGGCAGGAAAAACAATGACTTTGAACTCGTGACTAACAAGCTTTATTTTCTTTATACCACTAACATTTATTTCCTTAATGAATCTATTTTGGTAGGTTGGTACCGCGGCCCACGAAATGCTCCATGCTGCGGGCCTTGTACACGAACACACTCGTAGCGATCGTGACGAGTATGTACGTTTAATCAAAGAAAACCTGGGTGGAAATATTAACAATATAAATATGCGCAAGGCTGATACTTATGATCTTAACCCTTACGACTATGAAAGCATTATGCAATACTCTCTGAAGGTAAGAATCAGTAATCTTACTTTTATTAATTACATGTCTGGGACAAAATCAAATTGATTTGTTAGGTTTAAGAGTGATATTCGTATGAATCATCTCAAAACCATTTATTGTATACTCTTGCACTATGATATTCTCGATTCAGATTTTAATTACTCGATAATTATAAATACCTAAGGGTTGAACCCTGTTCATTCAAAAGTATGAACATTTCCAAGATGTCACCTTTAAAACGCTTCATCTAGCTTAGCAGATTTTTAAGAAACGGGAAAATTGCGATGTTTGCGGGGATTTTGTATTCAAACAGCCCAGATGATGCTTATGTTCCTTTTCCCCTGAGTGAAAAGTTATGACGTGTCAAAATAGATTTCTTGGATACTTTCCCTTTCATTAATTTCAGCTACATTTTTTTAAGGGTATGTGCATTCTTATTAACATTCCTCCAAATGTGCTGCATAACTTACTGGAACAAACTATATTTGTCTCGAAATACATTGAATAAAAAGGATAAAACTTATTAAATTATCAAAAAAGGGTGATACTGAAAATAATGTTTTATCTGATATGATTCTAATCGTTGCCTTTAAGCGTAACCCCTGTAAAAAAAAATGAAATGTAGTGTAAACATTTGCCATGAGGAGTCTTAATATTGGTAATTAAAATATATAATATTGGTAATGTATTTAAATATTTTTGTTTTGTTTTGCAGGAGGGTTCTATAAACAGAAAGCAAACAATAGAGTTCTTGGACAAAGATCTTGAATTTTTGGCAGGATCTAGTGCAGGGGAGGGGCTGGATTTTTATGACATCAAGGATGTTATAGTAAACTATCAATGTGCAGGTTAGGTAGTCCTTAGTTTTTTAAAAATGATATGAAAAATAGATTTTAAATTTAGAGAAATTGGTATTTTTTTTTCATTTTTTTAAAATTATTGTTGTAAATTGTTAAATTTATCATTTTGAATTAAACATATTTTGTAATGCACGAAAATAACAAGCGTTTGTTAAAGGAACAACTTTTTTAAATTCTAAAATCACAACTGATGAATGTTTGAGAGTGAATTATTTTATAACACCGTTAACATAAAACGACATGTAGAAACCAACACAGACAACTTGGAAGTTTTTTACTTAAAGGTGATTTTCAAATATGTCAAACTAAGATTAGTATGTATAAAAGGAATGCAAACCATTAATAAAGAATGAAAAATATTCGTTTTATCATTTCATTAAAAACTCAAAAAGGAGTATGTGGCGTCATCGTGGTTTTTTTTTCGTGATTTTCTAAAGACTTAGCTAAAGGTTTCAACGTTCTGGTATTTAAAAAAAACATATCTCCTCTCTCGCCCCTAAATCAAATTATATATTTACTTTATATTATATATATATATATATATATATATATATATATATATATATATATATATATATATATACATATATATATATATATATATATATATATATATATATATATATATTATTACATTAAACAAAGCAACAAGTCGGCAAAAAGCTAAAATATTAACCATTTTTCGATATCAATCTGTTTTAAAAATGAAAGTACACTTCCTTTTTTCTTTTTAGCTCACCTGAGCTGATAGCTCATGTGAGCTATTCTGATCACATTTTGTCCGTCGTCCGTATGTTCGTCCGTCCGTCTGTCTGTCCGTCTGTCTGTAAACTTTTCACATTTTGAACTTCTTCTCTAAAACCACTTAACAAAATTCAACCAAATTGGCTCAAAGCATTCTTATAGAAAGATGCATATAAATTGCAATTAAAGACTGAGGAACTGACGGGAGTTGATTTTGTCGATGTTATTTTGATATGTTATCTTGCATGACAAGTACATGTAGTTTCTAATTTAAATTACGCACATTTTGTAATATGAATTTTTTGACTTTTTCGACCAGAATGTCGAGAAACCCCCATATGAATCATGTTAAATAATATTTAAAGATAAAATTAATTCAATCAGACTATGTATCAGTAATAGAAATATTTCTCGAAAATTGTATGGATCCAAGCAATATTGAACTCTAATCTCGATCTACCAAACGCTCGGCTGACACCGTAAATATCCGACAAGGATTTACGGAGACAGACGTGCGTCGAGTTGAACGAGACTATATTGAACTCTGGCGTAGGAATACATACGACCACAAAAAATATTTAAATTGTTCGTATCATTTAAAATCTGACTATTTTCAAGGTATTTATAAAAAGGTTTCCTTGAAAAACAATTCTTTAGCATACATTACATCGAATTCATCAATTATTTTCAAGAATTAAGTCTTGTCAGCAGCAATGATTTGTGCTGAGGTCCAAACACTGTTTCACTTTCGGTTTGACTGAGTTACTGCATAGGAGAGTTGATTAAAATCAACTCCCAAAAATGAAAGAAAAATTTTCATTCAAAGCGGAGAAAACCTCAAAACTGTACAAAGGGGGGGGGGTGCATTTAAAAAAAAAAAAAATTTTCTCAAGAACTACTGAGGAAAATTCAACGTAATTTAGCATGAATAATTCTTATGGAAAGGAAAATATGAATTGCAAAAATTATGGGCTAATTCTGTTTCAAATCTGAGTTATTACGAAAATAAGAAAGAAAAGGCGTGTTTCAAGTAATTTATAGCATCCATGAGTCTTGGTAAAATGGGCAGCCATAACCAGGCCAGAGCAAAACAAAAGATTGGCAGTTATTAATCTGCCAATCTCATTAAATTTTCAAGATATTTACTGACCAGTATATTTGTATTCGCTGTTATATTGTTGCAAAATAATGCCTAATTGGAATTGACGATTGCCGATCTTCCCCGGCTTTTATTTTGCCTTGGCCCGGGTTTGCTAACCCATTTTACCAAGACTCGTATTCCATAATTCTAAAACAAAGGTTCTTTGTTTAAAGCAGCCATGACACTATATGATAAACGGGTCGATCTGACAATGATGAATTTGTTTGTTGTGCAACAGTTCGTGTGCGAAGGGAATCTTTGAAACATGCAAAATACATTGGTGCCGATGTTGTGAAGTAAATTGAGGCTAAATATTCCAATACGTTGACAGTTTTCACATATGACGGTGGTGTTAGCTTTTTGTGATTTTCGTTTCGTTTTCATTTTTGCTTTGCATTAACCTGGGAACTGTCGCTTGTATTTCCTGATTTTTTCGTATCAAATCAAACAGAAACTCAAACAGTTTACTGTTTATCCGCGCAAATTAAGCAACTTCTGATGTATTAAGAAAGAATACAACTGCAATTCATTTTGGCTATCGGTAATTCGGTATCATATTTGCGTAATGGAAGAATAATGCAATATGTTTTGTTGAGATGCTCGGCATTTTCTCGAGTTTTTTCAGTTTAAATAGAGTTTAATATCGCTGACGGAAATATGTAGGTATATACATGTATATGATTCATTTTGAAAAATAAATTGTGTTCTTTATTTGTTATAGTGCATGTTTCTTGTGTTTAATTGTTTACAATTTCTATTTAGTTACCATATTTGAGTGTTAAGCTTCAAATTATAAGCAAGATACAAAGATTTACTCACAATTCTATGTTTGTACACAGATCTGAGGCCATTCATTTTTTTCCATTTTAAATGCCGAATTGGAAATACCAAGTTAAAAATCTTAAGCTGAATGTAATAAACTCATGTGAACAAAATATGACTCAAACCTGGCAAAATTTTTAGCCCATCTTGCTCATAATTCTACGATTGACGCTGAACTTTTGGTTGATCATTAGAAATTATATATGAATTAGAGTATGTTAAATACTTGTACACAAAAAAATTAAAGAATTATATGCTGTATAACTACTCTCTGGGGCCCCCTCTTTATACAATAAATAATGTGAAATGTTAGTAAATAAAAACGACATCGTTAAAACAGTTTCCATAGTAATGACACATTTCTGGTGCGGGGATAAAAGAATTATCGCTATTCCTAAGAAAATATAACAGCGGAAAATTATCCTGGTTTGTAGCAATTTGTTATTTTTGAATAAAAATGAAAATAATGGGTGGGCCATAGTAAATTAGTGTGATGTGCCTGTCAATACGGTAACATTGATTTTTATAGCTCTTTAACATATCACGTGACAACATTTTTCATTCCAGTGTATTCATCAATCGTGAGTAAAGTTATAAAAGTCACGAGTTTACGCGATGTTAACAACAGTCATTTAATAATAATGGAGAAGAGAAATTAAATTGTTAATTTTTTTTTAATTTGAGAAATTGAGCGCATTGAGGTGCAATTTTCTTCTTCACATATATATATGTAGGATTTTTGTGATGAATTACAATAACCATTATATTTAAAAAAAAATACAATAACTGGTAAGTAGTTGAGGAAGAAAATGTACCTATACGCTCTCATATATTGTGATCGCTTTATTAAGTGGGGGAGGGGGACAGAACGAAAATACAGGGAATTAGAAGTTATATAACAGTGTACCCCTATCAAATAAATAGTTCTATATCTTGCGTAGGATTTTTTAATTCTGTGTGAAAACAGTATTTCATGAAGGTACAATTTCAAAGATTACATGTATGCAAAATAAGTGTACAATTCGAATACTTTACAAAATTTATTTTTTTATCATTCTACCGAGGTCCATATGACATTGTGAACACCCACTTTTGCTCAGGTGAGCGATGTGGCCCCATGGGCCTCTTGTTTTAACACATAATTGAGCTAAATATCTTCAAGTGAATGTTTCATGTTAAGTCATTGTCCCGCCTCTAATCATTAATTCAAGTTAACAAAACTTGGCGCTTAAATCGATTTTGAACTTCATTTTTATGCGTCATAAAATATGTGATATAACTTGACTAGGAGGTATTTCTAAAAATATTTTTTTGAAGATTTAATGATTGATCATAAAATTTGTTCAAATGAATACATTGGAAACAATATAAAGTGTTTTTTGTCTGATTGATTTAGACGGTGTGGGGATATGAATGGTGACCAGTGGACTGGCTCCAAGGACAGTCCAAACTTCATGACCCTCACGTTTGACAGCAAATACGTTCAGGACAGGCCCGCGAGGAAAGGATTCCGACTGAAATTCAACGCAATTCCACGAAAAAGTACTTGATACATTGTGTTTTATTTTAAGCGATAATAAATTAACTCATGATAAGAGAAATACATTAATTAATCAGAAAGTGTAACAGGGTGTCATTTGTTTAAAACATGAATTCCCTATTTTTACGTAGAATAACAGTAAAAAGGAAAAAAAAAATTAGAGAGATTCCGTAAATTTTGTTCTAGGCACAAAAAGGTATCTATGAAATAAATTATTATCAACATAAACTTCGATGTTTTTTACTATCATTAATTTAGGCTGGAACAAAAATGCACCGTTACCAAAACAGTACAAATATGAACCTAACTTCATTTTCCGCTAAAACATTTTTTGGCAGTACTTTTATATCAAAAGTTTTTTTTTTACTCAACATAATACTGCATATTTGCTTTTGGTTTTATCTCTCTAAATCATTTTGATAATCGTATGGCATGTAATACAACAACATGTTTTGTAAAATGCCTAAAAATGATATAATACACTAATCCTCGTAATTTTGATTAGTTAAGTAATATATTTTTTTAGGGCAAAAAAGGCTAATACTGTTCAGGTAAATTAATACATATACTACAAAACTTTCAGTATTATCATCATTTAATTTTTTGTTAAAATGTATCGATAATAGGTAGGGATTTGACAACTAATAGAGGAGATTTGTACAGAAATATTTATCAAAATTGTTAAAGAAGATGTATGATTTTTATCTCTCAAGTACCACTGCCATTTATGAACTCTATTTTATTCAGTGTAAAATCATAAAAGATTTTTCTTAAATTTTTAAAAAATATTCAATTGTCATTGTCATCAAAAATATGTCATTGACCTACTTTCCGAAACGAAAAATAATGAAAACTATCATTGGTGGATTTTGTTTTCATTCTAAATAAACGTCATTATTTACGGACCTTTCGGGTATCAACTCATGATTAACTTTAAATAATTTTAATAATTCTAAATCACCCTCATGGTTTTAGAATGACTTATCATCTTTTGAAGTTGCTTCAAACGAGTATATATTTGTTTTAAAAACAACATGTTCCACCAGGTTTGTTTACTTGTGCCATAAGAGAGTATTCAATATATATGTGATATGTAATTCATAGATATATTACCTTGTCAATCAAACCCCTGTCTAAATGGAGGAACTTGCAACAATAATGGAAAGTCATTCATATGTACCTGCTTAGCGACGTATACTGGAAGACGGTGTGAAAGTGAAGGTAACCAATTGAATTGCTTCGATGCGTGTCTGCCATAGAAATATATTTTAGTTTATATTCATTAAAGCTCACCTCTTCACAATGTTCTAGTGAGTTTAAGCTTTTCTGATCACTTTTTGTCAGTCCGCCTGTATTCCTTTTTTTATGACTCTAACTACTTTATAACATCTGGGCCAATTTCATCAAAACTTGGCAAAAGTTATTCACAGGTAAAATGTTTGTCAAAAATGAAAAATCACACTTTCTTTGAAAGAAAGATTCTTAGATTTTTTTTTTTAAATGTTGATATATTTCAAAATATCTTTCTCAGTAGGAAGTGGTGCATTACGGTTTACACAGGGATAGGGAAAATTCTTTCAAAATATTTCAGATACTGAAATAATTACCGGAGCTTGATATTTAACTTACAATGTCTATACTACAATATTAAAATAATAGACTTGAATTTTGGGGCTTTAATACCGAGAAATCGGAATAGTACTGTCTTTTGTTTTATATATTTTTGACATCATTGGTACTTGACGATTAACAATTTGTTTTTATTTTTCTCAGTCAAGCTTCGCTAATTATTAATCAAGGATTTTTTTTTTTTGAAAAATCCGGAAATCATTCTGCATGTCAATATGGTGTGTAATTTAAAGCGAGTAAAAATGTTGATAAAAAAGTATTGAATTCTTCAATAATATGAATTAAATTTTAAGATGAAAGGTATTTACAGTCTCAAAATGGTTTGTTATGAATGTTTTGACTGTTATTGTCAATGCAGCTGCATTTATTTTCTCCAAAATCGTTTCGGTGCGATTCTGCAATTTTTTGCTGTATTACGGGTATAAAGGAGGCATTTTAACTGTGGTGAAGGTATGTACCGAGACACAGTTAGATTATTCCAACTAAGCAGAGTGTAGTGAAAGTAATAGCATTATTGTACGCTTAAAGCTTGGTTATGTAAATGTCAACAATACTGTGTATATGTTTCTATTTTATAAATGTCCGATATCATATGCAATGCCAAACCGTGCACTCACGGGTCGAAGTGTAGTGTGGATTTAAGTCTATAACATGTTTTTTCCGATTTGTACTCAGGATTTTATCCAAATTGTCATAATATGTTGAGTCGGATTCTATTATGCTTATTTAATAAGAGTTCTTTTAGTCAGGTGATCCCTGGATCCCTTTTCCTCTTATCAAAATATATCCGGTGTCGTCGTTGTAGGCGAAATCGTGTAACAAACATGCTGAGAGATAAATTGCATAAGTAAATTCAAAATTACCTGATTACTGTAAATTCCTTTTTTTAAGCGAGTACCTTATTCTGCGATTCCACTGTTTTGAATCAAATTGCGAGAATAAAACAAATCACAAGCACCATTTTTTGGAAAGTTGCTTCTCGCTCTTTTACGCGGATATTAATTCATCGCGTTTAATTAAGAATCTTCAGTAAACGATGTTGATTGATTTAGGCACCGGAAACGTATTTAATGCCAGTCTTGTTACATATGGACCTATATAAAGCTCAATAGATTTAGGACAGTGTGTATATATAACATATTTTTTATGAATATAGTAAACTGTAAGCGGTCAACTCTTGGTTGGGAGTACGCGTCTACTACATCTGTAACAGTCAGCAATCGAAATTGTCAACGGTGGAAAGATTCCAGTCCCCATGGTCATTCTTTCACAGCTTCATTGGGAGACCAGGGAAACTATTGCAGGAACCCGGACCGGGAACCGAATGGTCCATGGTGCTAAACCACAGATCCAGCAAAGAGATGGGAATACTGTGATATTCAAAAGTGTGGTAAATATTAAACACGCCAACTTTCATGAATGTTTCGGGTTTTTTATGCAAAAGACAGTTTGTTTCCTCTTTAAAACACAATGGTCAAAAGGAAAACAACAACAATTATATTTTTTTATTGCTACCAAATATTTGGGCGTGTTGTTATGAAATTGCTTTGAATTTAGGTTATTTTTCAAGTTTGGGTATTTTTATTTAAAAAAAAAATACTTGAAAGATACAAAGAAGTGAATTTTTTTCCCCAAAAAATGGCGACCAAGGGACATAACTTTGACTATACGTAGAAAAGTAAATACGATACATGAAGTTGGACGGGGTTTATCATTCAGACGAAAAATCCAACTTGTTTAAAATGTTTATTGGTCAGTTTCATTTAACTGATACAAAAACAAACAGGAGAAAGTTCGTTATGATCTATTTTTGAAACACGTCCGTTTTTTATTAATTATATGACCGCAATAGTTGCCTCGACAAAAAGGGAATTTATAGTGAATGTGGATTGATTAAGACATGTACGAAAGCCGAGAAGGATCATTCGAGATTCGAGATTCGAAATACGATATTCGAAATACGAGATTCGAGATTCGAAATTCGAGATTCAATATCTAAATTAACCAATCAAATATCATGGATCTGAAACCTGTATCCTAGCAACATCAAACTGTTCTAAATAAAGATCATTCGTACATGCTCTTTCCTACAAATACATGTCTTAATAGCTCGTATATAGTGGTTATAAAATGGTTAAATTAACATTGATGAATTAACCCCACACAGTATAAACAATTAAATTAGAAATAACACTGTTGGCTTTGCGAATCTAAGTGGTTTTGTTTGCCCTGTATGTATTTCCCCCCGAACAATTGTAACCCGAAGTGTATTCGCCCCAACTGTGTAAAAATCGGCTCGCGAAGAAAGATCTGTTTAATCTAAATGTTTTAGCTATGAAACGAAACTCAATGAAATAATCGACATGTCAAAATATAGGTTATGATAAAGTTTTAAACCATAGAAGATATAATGATTTACAATCTCAAAGACAAAAATTCAGATAAGAATAGTGTATTGTAGGGTATGGCAATGCCATTGTCGATATGAGAGAGAGAGAGAGAGAGAGAGAGAGAGAGAGAGAGAGAGAGAGAGAGACAGACAGACAGACAGACAGACAGACAGACAGACAGACAGAGAGAGAGAGTTTTGTAGTGTCAAATTTTATTTAGAATTTGAAATTGATTTGATTCGTTACAAGCATATATAGACAATAATTAAGCCTCTAAAACGAGAAAAGAGAGGAGGTAGCTAGGGTAGGGCAGACCAACTAGCAAGCTTTAATTTTAACGGTGTTAGCGCACCTGTGATTTACATCGACTCTCTCTCTCTCTCTCTCTCTCTCTCTCTCTCTCTCTCTCATCACCTAGCATTTCCTTTTCCGTGAGGGGGTTTGGGGTATTTGTGATGTCTTACATTAGCTAGCGAAAATAATAAAAAAAACATGAAATTTTCTTTAAATTGTGTGCGGATGTTGTACGCCAATAATCTGTTTTCAGTATATACATTTCAAGAGGGGGGGGGGGGCTATATAGTCCTAATTAATTTGTCAGTTATTCTGTCCCCACTTTGTTTTCTCTTCGTTTTCCAGGTTTTTTTTATTTGGCTCGGCAAATTAATATAAAACTTTCTGTGTAGCTCCATAACGATGCACTGTAGATAAATAATGAGAAGTTTTACTTTTGATAAACAGGTACATATCCGTACTTGATTTTTAATTTGACTCTTATAATCGGATTTAATATTCCAATAATTATAGGGTAGGAAAGAGTAGACGGGACTTTTTTGCGCATATCCTACTGTACCATTCATTCAACACAGGTATTAGCACTCATCGAGTTCGACTTGCTTTCCTTTTTTTATCTACTGGATTTAAAGCTATTAATTTTTGAAAATATTTTGAATTTATGGCCTGATTATATATAAATTAGAGCTGCGCTGGTGCATATATTTACCCAAATGGACCAAAATATAACCAAATGAATCTAAAAATTTTGACAAAATTAGTTTTAAACGTACGACTCTTTTTCAATTCTAATCGATATGTCCTTTAGAAAAATCTTGAACCACATTATAAAATGAAAGTTTCCAATTACACTATACATAGCTTCTATCATGCATTTTGACCCGTGCGATAGTTTAAAACAATTTTCAAAGCATTTAATGTAATTCAACCGATCATTTTTGAAATTTAATTTTCTGGATCCCCGCCTGATACATGTACGTCCGCCTCCATGGACATTAGAATTACATGTACGTTGACCATATGTACACATTAACTTAATCGGCTATGTTATGGGACGATAACATTTTTTATCAATGTTTTTGCAGGATATGTAACGAATAACAGCATATTTGTGGGTTTTTGCACTGATTATTTGAGATAATTTGCCGCCATCTTTTATGCATTTCACACAACACTCACAGTTTCTTTATTTGGTGTTCTGTGTGTATGGCGACAAATTGGTAAATTTGCACCACTCACCCCTTGTAGCTTCATCCTGATTACATTTTATCTGGCTAAGTGTAATGTAGTAGTATATTAAATACACACATCTTTGTTTGCAGTGCTTATTTACATCTTTAGAGATTTACTTACAAAAAAAGTAAACATTTATATGACTTATATGTAATTATTGTCAATTTTGGTGCGGGGGGGGGGGGGGTAGGAAACTACAGAGAAACTTAACTTGGCTGTGAAACATATGCTTTTATTCTTTCTTGTTGATATATCAATGAATGAATTATAACAAAATATATGTACAACAATTAATTTTGAAATATTCATGCACAATCAAATAAAAGGTTTTACTGTTCTCTGCACAAGAAATCGGCAATGTGAACAAATTGGCACCCTATCATCCCTACCTTTAATTGTAGAGAGTAGGTATCCTTCTATATTGAAAACAATTCCAAAAGACTCATAATAAGTTGTTTATTGAGGAAAAGGAAAAAAAATTGTATTTATCAATAATTCCGTATGATGTGATAATATCTCAATGATTTGTTTATAATCATAGTACTAGTGTATCACTGTATGCATACATAAAAACGATAAGTAATGCTTATATTTATTAGTGAAACAGGACAGATTATTTATATTTAGATTATTTAGATACATGTACTAATCTTCATGCGGGGATCTAAAAAGGAGGGGGTCAGGGGATCTGGACTCCCTCCTCGGGAAAATTGGAGCTTATTAAATTTACATAGTAAATTTTTTTAAAATTGGCCTAGGATCCCCTACAGAAAAAATTAGCTACGCTTATGAAGTTCTCTACCATAACCGCATTTTTACACAAAAGGGGTGAATAAACCCGGGTTTTAAACTATTACTGGTGGTGAAATACCTTAGGGTTCAAACGCATCAGGTGGAAATGCACCAGGGCAAACAAAATCACTTAGATCTGCGAAGCACACTGCATTATTACTAGTCTACTTAGATATTCTGTGTAAAAGTAAATACAAATACAGGTGACACTCTATGGCTCGAACTTCGATCTCTCGAAGTTCTTGATCTCTCGAAGTGAGCTCACGGTCCCAATTTTTTTCTCTATATAACTAAGCAAATTTACTCTTGATCTCTCGAACTCCGATCTCTCGAAGTTCTTGATCTCTCGAAGTAAAACCTGGGTCCCGTTATACATATTTCATTGTTTTTCACTCTTGATAACTCGAAGTGATTGCTGTGTACACACGCGGCCGATCAAGGGTATAATTACACTGTATAGCTACGCGTGGACCTTACCTGAATGGTTAAGTGAACCCCTGGGGGCTAGCGTGGTAGTGTTAATTGGTTGTTTACGTAAGTGACACTTCCCCTTGCTTCCTTCAAAGGGTAGATAGGTAATTGTAACTGATCTATTAATTTCAACAACTTGTGAAAGTTACGGTAAACTGATCTTTATAAAATATTATATAGTAATGATTAAGAAAACATTATAAAATATTATATCGTAATGATTAAGAAAACATTATAGGCTTAAAGGTTTTTTAATGTGAAAAAATACACTTAATAACCACTCAACTAAGTTCTGTATTGTTTAAATTGAAGTAATGTAGCAGAAAATACGATTGAAATTATGTTAGACTATCCTTCCATGTTATAAATATATATTTCCGGCTACTCTAATTTTAGAACCAAAATGACCGGAATAAAAATTTCCGGATTTTTTTAAACTTTCGATCTCTCGAACTCTTGATCTCTCGAAGTTTGATCATGGTCCCCTGAAGTTCGAGTTATCGAGATTCACCTGTAATTATTTAGTTAGGTAGGGAGAAGTGAACATAGCATTTATTTGTATATAAGAGCATGTACGTATGATTTTTATTTAGAACAGTTTGATGTCGCTAGGATACATATTTTCAGATCCTTGATTTGATTGGTTAATTTAGATATTGAATCTCGAATCTCGAATCTCGTATTTCGAATCTCGTATTTCGAATCTCGAATCTCGAATGATCCTTCTCGGCTTTCGTAGACATGTGTATATATTTCATCGATACCTATAGTGGCTGATAAAAAATAAAACAAATATATCTCCTTGTAAAAAAAGCTCATAGAAATAAGATTTGTAAGAACATTCTCAATATTAGAGTGTCATTGATCAATGATATTATTGTATGATTTAAAAAAGAATATATATTTTTTAAGTGACGGCTCCAAATAAACATTTAACTACCACTCCCTCTGGAGGAGTAACACATTTTGGATGTATATTAAGATAACCGGCAGTGACTCGGTGAGTTATTGTGACTCAAAATGATCCTAATAGTCACTGCAACCGGTCTGACGTTTTTAATACATTTCAGCAACACCACCTAATGAATGTTTAATGACCGCTGGAGGAGCAGACTATTTCGGCCATGTTAACACAACCGTCAGTGGTCGCACCTGCATGCGCTGGGACTCCCAATCACCTCATGGTCACAGTTTTGGGTTTGCCAAAGATCAAGGGGACTACTGTAGAAACCCTTATAATGATGAAGCTAAAGGACCGTGGTGTTTCACTACTGATCCCAACAAGAGATGGGAATTCTGTAACATTCCCTGTATGGTAGGCACTCAAAATACAAGTCAATAAACGTCTGACACCTTAGATAATTTTTGAATTCAATTTGATTATCTTTTAGAATTTGAGTTATTCTTAAATTATAAGAAATTTTCATAAAATATTGACTTAAAACTGTCAACTTTATTATGAATAATAATACATTTTAGAAACAAACAGCAATTTAAAATGCTCAGCGGGATATGAAATTGGTTGGTCACGTGATCAAATGCTGTGAAGCCCGAAGGGCTTCTAAGAAGACTTGATCATGTACCAACCAACTTCATATCCCGGTGATCTTATTAACATTGCTTTTTATTTCTTATTCACGTTTTAAAAAGACAAATTGTTCAGAACTGTTAAAGGGACTTGGACACGATTTGAGCTCAAAATTTTAATTATTTTCCATTTTAAATGTTTAGAGTGGGTAATATGAGTATGTTTAATGCTTTATCAAAATTTTCAATAAAAATATTTTAATAAAAAAGTCAGATATTTAGTTATAAGCAAGATACAGAGTTTGGAATTCTTTGTTTTGTAAACAAAACTCGAGCCTTGTTATCGTTTACATGTGTTGTGTTGTTATACGTTTCAATCAAATGTTGCTTTCTTCTATTTGATAATATATCTTATAAACAAATTAAACATGTTTGCCTTGTTTCTTACGAGTTATTTAGCCAAAGAAATGGTAACTTTATACTTTACATTATCTTTTAATAAACATAAATATAAGACTTGGGCTTTGTTTACATACAAATGAATTCTTACTGGGTATCTCTCTTATAGCTTAAATTATAGCTTTAAAATTTTGGTCAGTCATTTAAAATGTGCAAGTAAACCATTTTATATCTCAAAAATAAAAAAATAAATTTTGATCTAAATATGTGTTTAAGTCGAAAAGTCGTGCTTTTATCATTGTGACGTCATGAAAAGATTCATACAGAATTGAACGTCTTCGCTATTCTATAGGTTCATCAAAGGAAACATATTTGCAAATATATGACAGTTAATCTTGTATTGTATGTAAAGTAGAAGAAAGTAACATTAAAAAGGTAGTCAAAATTTAGTTAAGCATGGCGGCCATTATCAACAATTTAATAATAAGAACAAAATGGAAAGACCAAAAACCATCATTTTTTTTTTGTTATTTCCAGATGTACAGAGTGAACTGAAGACTCTCATTATTCCTGATGAACCATACAAAACATTCCAAGGATTAAAGCGATTTAATAAAATGTTACTCCGTCTATGTTGAGAATATTTAGAAAATCTTGCATAAGATTATGTTTTCAAGCAAAGTGATTTTTTTTAATAAAATTATATTTTTCAGCTAATGGAATGATTTATGTAGTTTTTATTAATAAATCTGTTTATCTTTTGAACAATTACACGTTTGATATATTTTAAGAATTAAAATCGAATCATGACTTAAAGTTCTATATCTGAAAATTTCAAATTTGAATTTTTCAAGGACATGTAAGACAATACAAAAGACAGGTGACACTTCAAATTGTTTATTCCCCGTTCATTACCCGTGCCTAGAAATAAAAGTGTTTTCTTTAAAAAAAAATCCATAGAAACAAAACACTCAATGGAGTGAAAGAAATAGAGGACGAGAGATCGGGGAAGAGTTCTAAATATTATTTTGAAGGAGATCAACAAATTGATGAAGGATATAAGATTTCAATTAACAAATGCCTCCATGGCGAAAAGAAAACGTTTTTTAAATGATTGATGGATATTCCTATTACAAATATTTAAATCATAATGAGATCAGCTGAACAGAGTTCTGTAGAATATAGCATATCAGTATATTTACTACTGCCGTATATCCGGGGTTTTTTTTGCGTATCGCAAAATTTGCGTAAATGTGTAGCATTTTTTAATTTGTGCCAGTCTTTTTTTTGCGATTTAAAAAGTTTTTTATAGAAAATAATATCTAATATATTTTCTGCTTATTCAAAAATTTGCGATTCAAAAGACATCGCGAAAAGGCGAAAATTAGATCATCGCGAAAATTACCTGATATACAGTATTTAAGAATTACACATGTGCTGATAATTATATGCTTGAACACATACATCATGGCTTGGGAAAATAAAGTATTTTAATGACATACCATAGCAGTGGAATTTCATATCATAGCACATTATTTCATAGCACACTCATTCGTGAAAGAATGCAATAGCGTACGATGGTATATCAAAGCGGTTTCCTTTCCTGTCTAAAACAGGACTATCTACATTGGTTATTTTGAGACAAAATGCTGTCAAACACATGTGACATATTTTTGTTACAAATGATAAAAACTTGTAATGACGTTCACCTGAAATAATTGCCTTGTGGGATGGATGGGAGTGTATTCAAAATGATGGATTCCCGCATCATTCTTCGTAGATTATCCCCAGAAGAATCACTACTACTTTAAATAAGAATACAAAGTGTTTGTGATAAAATCTATGATAAGCATAATTTAAACTGGGTTTTCATTTTTTTTCAAAAAACAAGAGTTCTTATTGCCGATAGTTTGTAATCTTTGGTATTTTGATATTTCGAACTCTTTGAAAATGTTCTGTGTGCAGAGGGGGCTCTGTCCAAATCTCACAGCAAAGAAAATCAGGATATATCATCAAGCCTTTCATTCCCATTTTTTACAATTTTAGCCAGAGAATTTTATTTTAAATCAAATATATCACAGACAATAGAAAAACGATTGTGTAAGAAAGAGTAAGGGAGTTTCTAGAATACAATGCTTTAAAAAATACACAATCGTTTGAAATCATTTCTAAATAAGATATCTACTAATTGCCAATGCCATATGCTAACAATAGTTCTCATTTCAGTTTGATATTGGTGAATACCAAAGCAAACCATAAAATGTGGTAACTATATATATATAGTTTTTCCATCATTAACAAGCAATAATGAAATGATCCAGCTTGTTATCATATCTAAAGTGTAATAAGTTTGAAAAAATTTGCTGGCCTTCCCCAAAAAGCGTTAATTATGTCAACAAGTTGATTCAAAATGGCAGATACCCAGATTTTATAATTTTTTCATAAAAAAATTTAAACTAGGGAAAACGCATAAAAACAATAATAATTCGGTCCAGCAAAGTTATTTTTGCATATTAATTAAGACGTGTTTAGTCTGAAAAATATGCTAGATATGACAAAAATGGCGCTAATTATGTCAAAATGGTCGTCAGACAAACTCTAAAATTCTCTTACATGTAAGTCTTAAAAAACCAGGTATCACACCATTATAAATTGGTTCAGCATAGCATTTTATCAAAACTAAGTTGTGCTGATTCCAACAAAATATGTTGATCACGATAAATAGTTAAAAATTGTGGACAGCCAGATTTCATTAATTTTCGTCTCACAGTCTCTTTAATGGAAAAAAAATACCAATACAAAATCACAAATTGGTCTAGAAAACATATTTATTATAATTAGGTTGTGCCAAGGTTGATGAAATGTGTTGGTCTTCATGAAAATGACGTTAATTTTGTCAAAATGGCAATAAATTGGTGTATACAAGTGGCCAAATTTCATTAATCTCTGTATAGACTACTAAATATCTCTTAAATGGGGAACATGTTTGAATATCATAATTTCAATACTTATGATGTAACTGAAAATCAAATTTGAACACTTGTATTAATAGAAAAAAACTCCTCCAGCATTTTATTTGGAAAAAAAAATTCTGATTTCCATTAATAAGCTACAGTATATAATTAGCTCACCTAAGCTGAAAGCTCAAGTGAGCTATTCTGATCACATTTTGTCCGTCGTCCGTCTGTCCGTCCGTCTGTCCGTCTGTCTGTCCGTCTGTCCGTCTGTAAACTTTTTACATTTTGAACTTCTTCTCTGAAACCGCTTATCCAATTTCAACCAAATTTGGCACAAAGCATCCTTATGAGAGGGCGAATATAAATTGCAGAAATAAAAATTTGATCTGTATTCAAAGCGGAGAAAACCTTGCAATTGTAGAAAAAGGGGAGTGCATTTTTAAAAATCTTCTTTTAAAGAACTGCCGAGGCAAATTCAGTTGAGCATAAATTATCCTTATGGGAAGGAAAATATAAATTGCAAAAATTATGGGGTATTTCTGTTTCAAACCTGAGTTATTACAAAAATAATAATAAAGAAAAGGCGTGTTTTAATCATTCTAATAGCTTCGGGTTCGGCATCCGGTAAAATTTGAAGGCAAGACTTGGCCAGTGCAAAACAAAAGATTGGCAGTTAATAATCTGCCAATCTCATTAAAATTTCAGGATATTTGATGGACTAGTATATTTGTATTCGCTGTAAATATTGCTGCAAAATAATGCGTATTAGGAATTGACGATTGCCGATCTGCCCGGCTTTTATTTTGCCAAGGCCCGGGTTTGCATACCCATTTTACCAAGACTCGTATTCCATACTTCTAAAACGAGGTTCTTTGTTTAAAGCAGCCATGACATTATACGAAAAAGGGTCGTTCTAACTATTACGAATTTGTTTGTTGTGCAACAGTTTGCGTATGAAGGGAAATTTTGTAACATGCAAAATATATTGGTGCCGATTTTGTGAATTAAATTGAGGCTAAATATTTCAATGCGTTGACAGTTTTCACACGTGACGCTGGTGTAAGCTTGTTCTGATTTTCGTTTCGTTTTTATTATTTATGCTTTGTAACCTGGAAACTTTTATCTGTATTTCGTGATTTTTACGTATCAAATCAAACAGAGACTTCGGTAAATCAAACAGTTAACTGTTTACCTGCGCAAATTAAGCAAAATCTGACTTAGGGGTAGGTGCCTACCGAAATACAATTCATTCTATCGGTAATTCGGCATTATCTTTTGCATAATGGTAGATTAATGCAATAGATTTTGTTGAGATGCTCGGCATTTTCTCGAGTTTATTCAGTTTAAATAGAGTTTGATATCGCTGACGGAAATATGTAAGTATATACATGTATGTATATGATTCATTTAGAAAAAAATAAATTGTGTTCTTTATTTGTTATACATGTAGTGCATGTTTCTTGTGTTTAATTGTTTACAATTTTTATTCACTAACCAAATTGGACTATATATGGTATGGGCCTAAAATGGCCCCCTAGAAGGAATATCCTTATTTTACTGCAATTCTTTGTTTTCTTTGTACAGATATATATGTGATGTTTAAACTTAATGTTCATTTTGATTCAAGTGCCCACAATTTAGAAATACGACATTGTAAAGACAACCTTTTCCCGCCATTTTTGCATTTTAGCATAAAAAAGCTTGTTTTCAAGCAGTTTTTCTTTCAGGAAACATAGAGCGCATGCTTGAACCAACAAAATATATTAATCAGAGATGTGTCTAGCCAAGTCTAATAAGTGACAAAAAATTTGTCCTGGTTCAAGCATGCGCTCTATATCTCCCATTCGTAAAAAGATAAGAAAAATGTCAATTTTCGACTAATTTTGATTGAATTATAGAAAAAGTGTCACTTCTGACGTCATATACTGCAAGTGAGTGCAAATAAATCAAACAAATATGTGAAAAATATATTTTACATCAACTCTTCTATATTATAACATAACATTTTATTGTACCCGAAACACTTTAAAAAATGGTGAATTATGGGGGCCAAATTTAACTCTTATCATATATAGTTCTTTGAGTGTTAAGCTTCGAATTATAAGCAAGATACAGAGATTTGCTCACAATTCTATGTTTGTACACAGATCTTAAAAACTAAAGATTAAAAAAGTAAAAAAATTGTCAATATTTATTAAGAAAATTTATTAAGAAGTCTGTTTTTCTAGGAACCAACTTTAACAACTTATTGTATTGTAAACTTAACCTTTTTAGCTCACCTGAGGGTATGGCCACAATGGGGGGTCGAAGTTTAACAAATGAATATATAGAGTTAATCTTTAAAAATCTTCTTCTCAGAAACTAATCAGCACGGAAAGCTAAACCTTGTGTGGAAGCATCCTCAGGTAGTGTAGATTCAAAGTTGTGAAAATCATGACCCCCGGGGGTAGGGTGGGTCACAATGGGGGGTCGAAGTTTTACATAGGAATATTTAGAGTAAATCTTTAAAAATCTTCTTCTTCTCAGAAACTAATCGGCCAGGAAAGCTGACACTTGTGTGGATGCATCCTCAGGTAGTGTAAATTCAAAGTTGTGAAAATCATGACCCCCAGGGGTAGGGTGGGGCCACAATGGGGGATCGAAGTTTAACAAAGGAATATACAGTAAATCTTTAAAATCTTCTCAGAAACTAATCAGCCAGGAAAGCTGAAACTTGTGTGGAAGCATCCTCAGGTAGTGTAGATTCAAAGTTGTGAAAATAATAACCCCTGGGGGTAGGGTGGGCCCACAATGGGGATTGAAGTTTAACATATGATTATATAGAGTAAATCTTTAAAAATCATCTTCTCAGAAACTTATCGGCCAGGAAAGCTGACACTTGTGTGGATGCATCCTCAGGTAGTGTAGATTCAAAGTTGTGAAAATCATGATCCCCAAGGGTAGGGTGGGGCCACAATTGGGGGTCGAAGTTTTACATAGGAATATTTAGAGTAAATCTTTAAAAATCTTCTTCTCATCAGAAACTAATCAGCCAGGAAAGCTGAAACATGTGTGGAAGCATCCTCAGGTAGTGTAGATTCAAAGTTGTGAAAATCATGATCCTCAGGGGTAGGGTGGGGCCACAAAGGGGGGTTAAAGTTTAACAAAGGAATATATAGGGTAAATCTTTAAAAATCAGAAACTAATCAGCCAAATGATTCTTTATAAGACTTTGGCCCCAGGACAATTCTTTGGCCTCACGAGAAGGTTCAGAGGTTGATGTACGTTTATATCCCATATATAAACTATTGTTAAAGATTTTTTGGAGAACTGCAATACTCAACATATGATATGACTATAAAATCATCCTGTTAGAAAAGGGACTAATGATTATAAACATAAGAATATCGAGGGGAAAATGGATTTTATTGATACAGGATCTTCATGTATTATTGTACATTGTCCAGATAGTTTGTATTATGACTCCATTAAGCTGATTTTATCATACCTATTGTTCCTCAGGTGAGCGATGTGGCCCATGGGCCTCATGTTACGTTATTTATACAATTTTTGTTTTTAATGATAAGATTGTGATTTGAAAATTTGCAAATGTCTTTACCCAGGAAGTAGGCACGTTTACATATACACATAAAGGTTCTGCAACCTGTGGGACAGTTGCAAGCTATCAAATCTAAGAAAGCTTTAAGTATAAGATCTTAAGGTCATTAGTTCCAGCAACAAACAACCGTCACTTATATTTTTTTATCCAATCTCGGCTGGGCATTGTAATATGGGCATGCTTATATATGCCTGTCTCCCTATCATTACCTTGGTGTGGGTTTGTTTAATAAGAAACCTAAGGCAAATCCTCAGTTGGGACATATTCCCGGGCTTTGATTTTTTGAAGAAAGCAAATAAAACCTTGACAGTGGGCAATGTGTCTTGGTTATCCATATTACTAAAGAACTTCTTGAACTCTTTGATTTTCTGGTCAGTTAATTCCCCTTTTCATGCTTGTTTCTGTTCCCTTGTTATGTCGAATTTCTCGACATGCGGTAGAAAATAAGATGTTGTGTCACACTATTTCATTGAATTAGATGAACCAAATGCTAATTCAAAGTTCTATAAAAGGGGAACATTCTTTCTTCAACAACATTGACAGGGATGTTTATTGGCTTGAGAGAGGTTTTTACATCCATCAGCAAACTTGGTTGTGAGGATATGTTGCAAATTAACACTGGCATGGTCTAGCATAAAAAAACCTCATCTTTTCCTCTGAATATGGATACGCATTTCTGTAATTTCCTCAGCACATTTGGCCAAACACATGTTAACAATTTTGCAAGAGGTTCTTATATCTTTAACGAAGACATAGACAGCTTCATTCCTTATACGATATACATGTATAAATTGCCCCTTGTTGTCACAATAGACATTATGCCAATGATTTTTTTTTTATTATAATTGGTTCTATATTTGTCTACTATATTTAGTGTAAGAGTTATCGTTTATAGATCTAAGTTATCGTTCATTTATTTACGCTTTATTGGTCACTGGGTTGTTCCGTTCTCGATGTTACTATGTTTAGATTGGGATTCTCTTCGAACCTGCTTGGCAGATTTACGTAGAAGCTTATGAGGGGTGTTGCCGGATGTCGCTATATTTAGTATCTAGAGTAGTAAAACTTGTTTGGTTAGTTTTGATGACTATATATATTGGGTGTGGGCTGACTTTTGTGAGAAGAGGTCTGGACGCCGAGCAGTATTTTCGTGAATGTTAAGCCCTTGCTGTGTAAACTTGGGTGTGTCTCTTGTGTCTCCCCTACTGTGTGATCTAGGGAACATGTAGCCTGTGTGGATTTTGTTGGCGCTGGCGTTGCGAGACCTTATTGCCTACATTTTCTGTATTTTTATTGCCACAACTCAGTAAGTGTAACTTTACGATATTTTTTGCCGGCGGATAATTTGTATTGCTATTTATTACATAAATTGTCTGGAACGTGTTTGATCATATTCACCTACAAGAACAAGAACGTAGCACTGTGTGTACTATAATGTCGTTAATTTACTTGTTTTTAAAACTATATTAGCCATTAGTGGGTTTGCATAAAACTTATGTTTGTAATGATTTATAAGAAAATATATGTTAATTGTAGGTGATCAATTTTATAATTCTTAAGATATTGTTGACCTGAGGGAACGGGGTGGATTTTGGTGGATCGTGGTGGAGCGTGGTGGATCGTGGTGAAACATGGTGGAAAGTGGTGGAGCGTGGTAGAAAGATGTGGACTAAGCACAAGATTATGGAGGCCCGTTGAGAACTATGATTAATAATTTCTTTGTACATATGTAGATAAATTTATTGTTTATTTTTTCATATTGTTGTTGTTTATTGGAAAACAAGAGTCATTCATATGATTTCATAAGGGGTAAATGTTAAACGAACCCATCACAATAGGTCAGTTGTGACATTTGTAATGTTTAAAATAGTAAAATTTTTTGGGTTGCCAAAAACATATTGCGCATACTTATTACTACATGTATATATAAAGCTGGACGATATGCTGATCCCCGCCCGCTCATTTGGAATCACGACTTTTTTCAGTGTATATGATGATATATTAAATAGATTTATTTGCTGGAAAGATATTAAAGGAAGAGACAGACATATACTAGAATAGTTCTTCATGTCGTACACTGTTCCTAGTAAGTACCTGGTTGTATCTCTGTTATCATAAGCTTATGACATCGATGTCATTTTAGCCTAAAAACACCAGTTTTATAGTGCAGATATATTTCTCCTCTCTCACACCTCGCTTTGTAAGTATTTGTTGTATTTCACGAACTTGTAGGTCGAAGAAATTGGTACAAAAAGTATAATTTTAAAAAAAACAGAAAAGTTTAGGAACAAGACGGATATTGAAAAGCCTGAACACAAAATGTTTAAATAAAATGCCGGTATACGCCTTAATAAGACAAAACGAAAAAAATCAAAAATAAAATAATTTTTACCCATATAGCGGTATTTTTGTAAAACTTAGCATATATAGTCAAACTGAGTATACCCTTATTATGAATGTAAACTGAATATAAACATTTTGTTGCACCGGACTATAATTGTTTTAATGCTTTGTTTCTTGTTAAAAAAAAACTAAATAAGAAAGTGATGAAATAAGGCTGTAGGCCATTTTAAATCGCCATTTACTTAATTTACGGAATTTTCGTCATAATTAGCATATTTCTTAAGACTCAGCATGCTTTAGTTATGTTGATACTTTGCTGGACCAAATTAAACTAGTTGGTCTCATGCTTTTTTTCCGTTTTAAGAAATTTAAAGAAAAAAATATGAAATCTGACTATCATCTATTTTGACATTAAAGCATCGATTAAGTGGAAACCAGCATGATTTTTCAGACTAAGCACGTCTTATTTATGATTTGAAAATTTATTTTAAAAATTATAATTGTTCGTTTCTCGCTTTTTCATCATTTAAGGAACTAAAGGGAAAAAATCTGTATTTCCACCGTTATGAATCGCCATTTTTTTTCAGATAATTTACGACATTTTCTTAAAAGTATCATATTTTTGCTAACTATCCACACTTTAGTTATGTTTATTAACTTAGCTGGACTGAATATTCATTGTTTGTCTCACGCTTTATGCATACATGTTAACTCTACCGATTTACGCGGAAGTCTACCGCTTTTTATTTCTGAAATAGACATAAAGTTTATGTCTATTTCAGAAATATAAGACGAACTTCCAGAATTTTGATATCCGCCATTTTAAATCGCCACTTTGACCTAATTAACCACATTTGTGGAAAGCCAGCATAATTTTCAAGACTCAGCATACATTGGATATGATGAAATACTATTGTGGATCGATTCATTAGTGTTTGTCATTATTTTTTTCCCATTGAAGAGACTTTAAGAGTATAATTTGAAGATCGGCTGTCCACCATTTTGAATCGCCATTCTGACCTACTGAACGCCATTTTCATGAAGGCCAGTATATTTTTTCAGACTCAGCATACTTTAATTATGATAAAAAACCATGCTGGACCAAATAATAATTATTTGCCGTTAAAACGTATTTCTAGAGTTCTTTGTAGAAATTAGGACTAGACTAACACTAAATACTGAGCTTTCAGGATCAGGGGCATATTTTTTTGGTGAAACCAATATGTATTCTTTTTTAATTTTGGTAAAATTGGGACTTTGCATGAGTTTGTTATCATAACAATCAAGAAATGTTTAATTATTGTTAAATAAACACATGATACTAACAAAGCGCTAGTAAAACTGTATTGTTAAAATCGAAATAAATGATTTTATAAATATCGGTAAGTAATATGGATCACCACCGAAAAATGCGCGGAAATAACTCATAACATTAAGTTACATACTTTGAAGTCAAAACCTTGTTCAACTATTGACGTATAGAGTAAATTTTACATTTTTGAAATATATCCAGGTCGAAAATCAGATAAGAGCCATTCCTTAAATTAACATTGGACATGCGACATGACACGCAGTACGCAGTTAAATAAATAATAAGCATTTTACCTTTAAGGACTAAACGAAAAGGTAAGTAGAATCAATCATTTTTATCTTTATATTGATTGTTGCCGTTGATTTTTTTTATTCAGACTGCAATTGGCAAACGACAAACCCGGAAGTATTGGTCAGAAAAAGAATATTTTATACGAATACCATAAAAGGTTCTAATCGTGTTTGGATAATTTGAAGTAAGTGCTCTTTTTCGAAATTAGATGTTCTATATTAGTCACCAACGCTATGGTTTATTGATAACATGAACTCAGTTTCGATTTCTCAGTAGTAAGGATGGCCGAAACCGATCGCCTTTTGTCTAGAATTTAGTAGACGATGTTCCTAATTTTTTCTGATATAGGCTTTGACCAGAAAACCGAATTCCCTTGGTGTAATTGATATGATGTGGTAAAACACCTCAGTAACTTGAATATTGACTCAAGGCCCATTGTTTATTAGATAAGGCGCTTCGTTTTTAGGATAAAAAGAATCCTACGATATGTTTGAGTGAACCGCATTCTTAAAAAAGCGGTCCACTTACGCTACTGAGTACTTGCGAGAAAGATTATAAAAAAATGTTCCTTCATATTCTGCATTTTCCAAGAAATTGTGAATGTTTTAAAAGACCATATTATTTAAAAATATCCTCTAAGATTAATGGTCACTCTTAGGATTTAGAGATTCAAGGCAGCTTACATAACAATTGAATCTTAAAAATAAAATCATAAACGTCTTAACCTAAATTTTAGTTTTACCTTCTACAATTTCTCTTATATAATTTTTTTTGGATCTAATTTAAAAATACCTTTAAAGTTACAATAAATCTAAAGTATTCTGAAAAAAAATTCGTAGTTATTATCGACATAGTAAGATAAAGCCCAGCAGTTAAAGATATTTGAAGACCTGCGTGGGTTTCAAGGTTGCATACTTTTAGTGAAAAGATAACTTGAACTTTGATTGATCTCTGACGAATATGAGTGATTTATCTCCAAACTAAATGTTCTTTGAAATATAACTACATGCCAATATTTGCTTTATTTAAAAATCGTTTCCTTTCCTTTGGTCAAAGTTAGTGTCATTCTGAACCATTGGTCTGTCGATTATCTATAATTTGTCGACATGTGCATGGACACTTGTTGTCTCTGTCTCTGCTGACAATTGATGTAATACCAGTTCGAGATCTTTAAATTCACTTCCGAAGTCATCCTTACTTTTATCATTTTGTCAGAGGAAGGCCCTTATTATTTTTACAGACATTGTGTATCGTTCATTCCTTCAATGGCTTGACCCGAAGCTAAGCAATTCCAAGATTTCCGTGAAGTTTATACTTCTAGTCTATGCAAGCAAACCATTTCATTTAGTAAAAGCTGTTTAGAGTAGCAGTTAAGTATTTGAATATCTGAATGAAATTGTTCTATTACGAATGCATCTTAGGTAATCTACATTTAGTGGGGGAGCAGAATATGTTAACATGCTAACGTAAGGGAAACTAGTGTTTTGTTCTTTCGTATATTTTGGTAATAATATTAAGATATATCACAGCAAACTCTGTCCATCCTACTTGCATTCTATATGTCATATACAAAGGATAAGGTAAAGGACCTTTGTTCTAATGAATGTATTTTAAAAAAGTTTTCTTTTAAGAAGAAATTATCCGACACAAGGTCAAAGTATTACTACAAACTAACACACATGTAGTTTATTTTGACCAAAAAATACATCAATTATATTGATTTGATATTATTTCGTTTAATTGAATACATGTTACATGGAAAATTACCTTTCAGGGATAAAGATAGATACTAGTGTCAAAATACAAATTTTATTTTGAAGGTGTATATATACCATACATGAAATAAATAAAATATAAGTTTTTCAACTCAGAATAGATAAATATTAAAGTAATTTCTTGACAAAAATGGACATAGGACTTAAAGGTGATTTTCTTGAATCACAAGCTAATTCTAAACTAGTATTTTATGAGGTGTCTTAATCATATCTGAACAAAGCGGATAGTACAACGGAAAAACAGTATACTCTACAAAAATACAAACTACAAAAATCTTGAAAATAAACTGCAACGCTGATCATAAACTTGTTCATTTTCCTTGTTGATATACATGTATGTGATTGAAAAGTACATGGTATTAAGTAAACCAGGCATTTATTCTTGTGATATATCGAACCGAATTAAATATAAATTTGGAAAATATCTAAACAACAGTTTTCCAAATTATTGAAAATTTGTGAATTACGTGTCACATCAAAAGACACTAGCATGTAGAAATATACTGTTGAATCCATGCTTTGTTTTAATTGATTCCAAAAAACAAACGTTACAGTATCTCTGACCCAATATGTAACACACTTAGAATTTTTTTCTCTATAGGCTAATTTAATAGTTGTTTGAAAATGAACTTATTTAAAAATGGATAGAATATATGAATAACGTTTGTTTTATTATTATTTTTTTTTATTTTTTAAGATAGCAGGTTTAAAATAAGTTTTATTTGACCAAACAATCTCTTTACGTTCAAATCGTCTTGTTTATATTAGCTTAACAGATTCAAAGAGCTACGTAAACATTCAATTTTATATAACCGACTGGCTTCTTGCTGCTTTTTAATGAAAAAGGCGATATGAATGTTGTTTAGTTCGAATTAAAGATAAACATATTCAATGGCAGTTTTTAACTTTATATATATATATATATATATATATATATATATATATATATATATATATATATATATATGTATATATATATATTTATATATATATATATATATATATATATATATATATATATTTATATATATATAGCAAATTATTAGCATATGAAAATTTATGAGTCCAGTTTCAAGAATCCTGGTTCTGGCTGATAATGCTAACAATCATCATATTGATTATTCTCGCTTACAGTATTTTGATTTTTAATGTATGATACTATATCTTTTATTCATTTTTGTTCTTTGTCTCCAAAGTATCAATCGAAAAGTTTTATATTGACTTCCAGTACTCAACTCTAAGAAAACTCCTCGCATTGATTATTCAGAATTCCATATATGGTTACCGTATCATTTTGATCAAAAGCATTTCAGATAACCTATCACCCCGGTCTTTCACAAGTGTATGACGTAACGTCAGCGAATATATTACCATGCGGAATTACCTGAAATATACCGGTCTAGAAATCTTTATATTTAACCCAGCCATGTTCTGTTGATGTAGTGATGTATTTTTACCTGGGGAGACAGGTTGAGATGGCTAATTCTTCTGATAGTTGTTACAGCTCTCCGGCTGGGTCACTCTCGTCCATCCCAGGTATAGCACCAAGAAAACATCTCGGTCACAGCAGTTCACAACAATTTTTCAAAACCTTTGCTCCAGGTAAATGAACATTTTTTCCAGTAAAACTCATCGTTGTCTGATAGATGACAAGTATTTAAATCTAACTACAGCTTTTATCAGTAATATAAACTATTAAAAGTACTGCATTGTAAAAGTTTGTTGGCAATCTTCAAAACAATTGAATTTTGATTAACCTGCTCGTCATTATTGCATAACATAATGTACTGGGTTGCAATTAGGCAAATTTCGCTAGTCATATTTATAGACACGTTAGACATATTATAATTATTTTAATATGAATGACAAGGTGTTTCGATCCCTTTCAAAAATATTCAAAAATGATCTATACATGCGTTGCAAATAGCCAACTGTTATTTCCCTACAACACGGTTGTCTATTTTCTATTTTGTTCCTGGTGTTTAAAAACCATTTAGTAATTTATATCGTCCACGGAATTTCTGTATTATTAGATTTTTGAAAGTCAATATGTTCATAAATGGTTTACAAGCAGAAATGATAATGCATTGTTAAAAACATAGACACTGCATTTTTTTGTCAGTTTTTCCAATAATCAAATGACTCAGCTGCTCTGGGAATCGCTACTTTCTCTAGGGATTGAATATTTTGTCTGATCAAATTCGTCGACAGCAATATATTCAGATAGTGAGGTTCAAGAAGATTAAAGTACTTTAAAATGACACGTTGTCTTGTCATTTTCAATGCTATAAATAATTTTTTACATGTACTGTTAAGATGCCTTGCTTTGAAAGTTGGATATAGTATCAGCTTGTGTAAAATTTTGTAATTAGATTGGTAAAAAAGTATTTTTTTTCATATCATGTACGTGTCTGTCTAATCTGAGTCTTAACTTATCCATTCTTTCCGGAATAATTGATCACCGGTTGTTATTATAACTGATAAGATATCGATTTTAAATATTCTAGAAAGGCAATTTCCAATACATTACATTTTTTCATTGTGATCTACTTTTTTTAAACTCAGAAAACTCTTTAAAACGCAAGGTAGGATGACTTGACTTTATTAGACAAATATTTCAAATTGATGGGCGTATGTCAAATATAAAAAAATACACCACATTCACTAAACGTGATTTTCACAATCTTTTCTCATCATGATAGAGTTGCCAATGTGTTTCTCGTTCGAACTTCTTCAAAGAATTCTATGGAGTACTCTCCAATTGACAACTTGCTGAGTGTAACTATTGAAACAGTCGTTAGGCATCATAGCTAGAATATTTTGTCTTCACAAAAGTAATAGATATTTTGCCATATTGACATAATGATTCAAAGGGACCTAGACACGATTTGAAAATTTTATTTTTACTGTTTTTGTATATTATGGTTTACTTCTGTATTCTAAATGATTTATCAAAATTTTAATATAAGAAATCAAGTTACAAGCGAGAGAAGGAACGTTGGCGTTGTTATGGAAATGTAGAAAATGCTCGAATCGTTTACAAATAGTGTAAAGTATTTATTATTTCTTTGATGAAATAACTTGTGATAAACAAGATAAGCTGATACAATGTGTTCATAAAAAAATTATCAACAACAAAAAGTAATATGAATTTGAAATCTATGTCTGATTAACAATTAACCATGTCTTTCTACAGGGCAGCTTTTTATTGCGATTGCGTGTATTAACCTTTAAATCATTTGAAAACATTTTCAAAACTTCAACAATTAGGATTGTAGATTAAGTAAACACCAGTGAATATGAATTTTCCACTTGATTTGTACTCAGTATTATACGTGATTCTAATTTAAGTAAGAAATCAATATTTATTAGTTTATACGATATGAAATGGTTAGGGGCAGTTTACGCTTTATAAATTAAACGCAAAATTGTTTAAAGGAAAGCGAACACTAATCCAAAGCATTTTATATCGTATAAAAATAATAAATATTGCATTGGTTTCTTGTAATTTAATTTTTTGTTATTAATTGTGAGTCGAAAAACAGTCATTTGAACTTTAAAATGACATCAAACTGTGCAAAATTCAAAAGTAACGTCAGGCGGACTAATACTTTGAAGCGTTAGTCATATTATGATGACGGCAACATTCTTAATTAATTCTAGACAAACAGAAAGCGCATTAAAACCAGATTTGATTAATTACTTTCCATTAGCCCCTTTATTGTTCTAATGCTCTCTCTCTCTCTCTCTCTCTCTCTCTCTAACTCAAGTTTTATAAGTTTAATTCAGTAATCAGGGCCAACATAATTGCATTATCTAACTGTTTGTACCAATCTTATTCAAATAAACGTACCCATCTTTTTTTTAACCATTGTTATCCACAAGCCATGCCGAGAAAATCCATTTGAAAATTTGCAATGATAACTTCAAAGCTGCACTTGAAATAATCCTAACTGTGTCACTTGATAAAGCAATGAGCTAAATGTGGCTACATTTGTTGTAGGTCGAGGATAATCCTATCATGTTAAGAATATCAAAATGACAAATAAAGAACATCGACTGAATTATTTGAAAAGAAAAGATAAAGTTTTCAAACTTACTTATAAAATGAAAAGAAAAGAATGTGTATTTTAATGTGAAAAAACAAAATTAAAAGATAAAGAGTGAATATGTTTGTATTTGTTCATTTTTTTGCAGCTCTTTAATTCGATTTCATTTCTCATAATATCGTATGTTTAATTTAAGCTCAGTACAAAGTTTGGTAAGTTTGATTTTAAACCCGTTAATTTACATATTACCAAACATTAATCAATTAATGTACGTTACTGCATCGGTTACAAATGTGTCTTTTTGATACAGGTCATATTTTACACACCTACTTAAACAGAATTATTGATCTTTATTCCAGAATGCAAATGTGCTCTACAACTAAAGGATATAAAATGAAATTTGGCCTTACATATAATAAAGCATTTCCCTTCTGTATGTACACACCAACAATTGAGAGCTAAATAACAACGTTGCTAGGAACAAAAAATTTCATATATATCCAACAAAGTAGGTGCGTATGTGTCTTACATTTCGTATAGGAGAAAACATCATTGGGTTATTTCAGGGTATGTAATCCATATCAAACATTTCTTCTAATATGTGTTAACAAATGTGTTAAATTAGTTCACGTATCGCTATTGTTCAAAATGTGTCCATAGATGAAAAATATTCAGTAGACAATCCGATACCGTACGGCAATAAATTTCTTACTTTTATTTCCTTTGCTGTTTATTTGCAAGGGTAAGTCTTGCCATTTTCTCCTCTGTATTTGGCAAGAACTTTAGATTATAAATTAATTGTGGCCATGCTCCTTAAACGTCCTTTTGGCCAGTAGCAATTTTATTCAGTGTCCCATCAAAATCTTTAATAAAGATATTAATCAAATTGACGAAACGAAGAATGGTGTTCCGCTTTTTATATCGCCCAATACATCATCATTTTTTTACCCATGATCAGAGGAACTTAACATATACTTTCTTTTTACTGGTACACATAATAATATAGAATAATTAAAGGTTATCTGATGAAAAGAAGAATTTAATAGCCTTTATTTTTAATTTCAGAGTGACACAATCTCTGGAATGTTCCAGCTAAGTTGTTCTGAAAAAAAACATATTTAAAATTCTTGCATGCAAGGACACCTAGTAATTATAGATATCAGTATAAATCAATGCATTCACCAATAATTAAATCGCTCTAATTGCCATGCGTGCACTAAACAGAATTATGTCGCAACTTACTCAGATTTGTTGAAAGACAGAATAAAGAATAAGGCTCCCGATAGTTGTACTAGTTTAAATCTTTAGATGTTCTTAAGATGTTCATGCTTGCCATGGTGTGATAATGTGAAGTTTAAATTCAAACATTTTACTTGGACGACGAGCCATTTAAATATGTATGTTATTTATCTTTTCAACCGTTATATTTCGTTTTATTTTTTTGAAAGTTTATTTAAATCTTAAACTTGACTTGTTTTTATGCATCAGTTGATACAATTTTTTCATTTTTCATACAGTTACAACGTGGAAGATTTATTCATTGGTTAAGGTTTACTGATTCATATAATACAATATAGATAAACGTTTAAAAGCCATCGCTGAAATATCTATTTAGTTTAATCATAATAAGCGTGAGTATAACGAAACGATTCATGTTTAATTTCATTACATTCTGTTTACCTCTAAAAATAAAAAATAAAAATCTTATTTTAACAAATCATGAACTACTCCAGGACATGACTCATTGTTTGTTCTGGGATTTCCATACTGTCTTCGGTTTCAATATTTATGATTTACCTTTGTCTGAAGTGTTTTAATATCTTTCATCAGGACTGTTTAAACTTATAACATTTTTTGTGGAATGTTTATTTATGAATGTTCCATTATGATACTGTAATTAGTGAAACGATCTTCAACTTGCCAGTGATTTATTCAATAAATGTATTTACCTGGGCATGACATGCAAATATCTATTGAAAGGTATTGTCTGACTACGACATGAGGTCACTGTTATTATTGGTAGATATAATTGATCGCTCATTTTAACAAATATTCATCGGCAGTGCCTCTCGGCTGGCAGACGAAGTTAGTATCCTTGTTGTATTGATTGAGAGTTTTTTCCCCAAAGTGTTATTTTAAGTAACTTAATGCAATGAATGTATATATTACATTTTAATTATATCATAAAAGGATAACTTACAGGAAAAAACAGTAAAGTCCCAGGGGTCTAAATTCTTAGGGGTGATGGTGAAAAGAGGGGGTGTGGTTGGTCCTTTCCTTATGCACCTGTCGACATATTAAATAGAAAGAAGGAAAAGATAGTGTTAAAAAGCCCTTATTTTTGCTGTATACAAAAAAGTTTCAGTCTTTTTTCATTTTTGTTTTCACAGAAATGGCTTCCCCTGAAATTAAAATGTCGGACATCAACATAGAGGCTCAGAATGGCAACCATTTGGACGAGTAAGATGACAATGTTTAATTAATTAACAATTAATTATCATATCATATAGCAGTAAATATTTACATTCCAAATTGTGTTAAGTGTCTTAAAAGATGCTGCATTTACAACACCAAAACACACAGGTTACCTAAAGGTTAAAATTACGAGTTCTATAATGACGTCATAATCGATAAACGCAGTAAAATGCAACGGCATAAGTGTGAATTAAAATTTACGCTTGTGGTTGGTATAGTGACTCTTTCATGTATTTGAACTTACCATTAGTATAAAAATGACATTTTGACGTATAAATCACTTTTGCAGACAAGGCAGGAAGTTAAAAAAATTAAATCATTATAGAGAAAATGCTACATGTATTGCTGTTAAAAACTTAAAGCGTTCAACAAATAACTACTGATAATGTATTTGAAGATTGAATTCGACTGGTAGTCTTAATACCAGATCTAAACAAACATGTTTAAAAATCAACATAAATATATATCAATGTATGATATGAATTCAATCAACAGATCAGACCACAACACGGAGCTGTGGAACATTTTCCGGAAGGACCGGCTACCTGAAGAGTCTAAGTGGTGTGTTGGGTTCACAGACTCCTTCTTCAGGGTGTTCAAGATCCTGTTCTACATCTTCCTGTTTCTGGTGCTCATAGGGGGCGTTATTGCGACAAGGGGTAGTCTCCAGATTCTAGCATCTTTACTTGGTGACCATGAGATATATCCAACTGTAAGCATTATATTTGATTTATGTTTGAAAAAAATAACAATATATCTACATAATATTTGCATTTGTCTGCTTTTTATCTTTCGTTTCTACCTGGTAGCTAAGACAACAGATTTTGAAAATGTTTATAAGGACTGTCACTTTTAGTTTCCTATAAATAGCATACGTAATATCTAGTCACTTGGTCTATTTCTTTGTATCACATCAATTACACACAAAGCTTATCTTATGAAGGCAGGCCTTGTTCTTTACCAACTTTACATATTTTTAATACAAAAAATCAAGAAAATATTTTTATTTATTTTTAGAGGACTGTGACACAAGACTTCATCTCGTATCTGTTCTTCTTCATCATTGCAGTACCAGATATCTTCAAACTATTTCAGAGTGTTTCCCAGTTCGTGTTTGGAAACAGAGATAGTCCAAAATGTGCGCGGTTTTTAATGGTAACCAATGATTTTTCATCATTCATGACTTAATGTAACTAATTTTCTAGGTCACATAGAAAATATATAAGCGAGGTAAAACGGGATGGAATGGTGAACATTCAGCTTGCGCATGAGCTAGGAGGGTTCCTATGCGGAATTATTGGTAGGCCAGAGAACCAGGGAAACACATGTTTATCTGAATAGGGATTACTTTTAAAGACATGATCAACGTTTGATATCAACTGTTAGAACGATATGTTATGCCGAAACTACAACATTCAAATCTATGGATAAATCGCAATGTTTTGTTGTTTTCCAAAACAGCATATCTTTACTTTTAGGAGAGTATAATTTACTTCCGAATTTAAAAATCACGCTTCTTAAGCAAAACATAATTGAATAAATGTTTGACTGTATATATGCTTGACTAATTAAAGTGTATGAAAGTTTATGTAAAATGCATTATACATGTAAAACGAAATTAAAAAAATTTACACGAAGTTAGCTGTCACTGCATATTTTCCAAAGTTCCGTATGTAACACATGCATAAGGTTCATGTATTGAAGTCCGTTTCTTAAGGGCAGCGACTTGTATATATATTTTCTGATTAAACTGGAAGTAGGTTGGTTGAATAGTTTTGGGAAATAAATGCATACACAGTTTAAGTAAAAGCCTTTACTAATTACCAATAGATTCATGTACATCGTGATTCAAATTGAAATATGATGTCATTGTAGGTAATGATAAGGGAAGCGGTTCATCTTTTTGGCCTTGGATGTTTGCTTTTCAAGGTCATGCCTTACCTTGACCCAGTTCAAACCTGCCTAGTGACCCTCACAGTTCCTGTTTTGCCATCCATTGTTAACCTAATTTCCTACTGCCATCGCAAAGCATGTCAACTTCGAAAAGGAATAAAGAAATTGTTTAATTTATTAAGTAGCATATGCCTTATTGCCGCTTTTGTTGTATTGATATTCTCAATTATTTTGAGAAGAGAGGAAAGGAACACGGAAAAGGAACCAGAGAATGTGGAACTTCTTGCTTGGGTAGTAGTTTCTGTTATTAGCCTGTCTACGAGATGGATTGAAACATATTCGTTTTTATGTAGGAGATGTATAGAAGATAAAAAAGACAAACGCGTCAGTGACAAAGGATATGTGACATCGCACATGTGTTCAAGTTTCCTTAGAATAATTTTATTGATTATTCTTTTTCCAACTTTGTATTGTCCTGAAATTCGAGGAATTAATGAAACTTACAATACGTTCATACTTATGTCTTCCACCAATGCATCAGGGCTTCTATCCCTAAATTGCACTAATATATCAAAACTGATTTCAAATGATACCAATATGAATTTGAGCAGCACCGACCTTCAAAACATCACCGTTATTTGCAAGGACGAAGGAATATCCTATCGGCTGGTCATTAATTCATATGTGGTCCATATTATCGCAGCATTCCTGACCACTCATTTTAGTGTGTTAGCCTGTAGACTTCGAATGCAAGTGTTCGGCTTTGCATTACCATTGAGCCTTGCTACGCCACTGTATCTGATCCTATTAATTGTGTTAGAGGAAACAGACGTTGATTTTGCTAGTAATTGCCTTCACCTCAACGCCGAATACAAATGGTTGTTGATCACGGGATTTATGATTGGATGGGTAGGTCAGATTTGGGTTTGCAGACATGTGTGGTTTAAAAATCGTCAGGATCGCCTGGAATTTGCGCAAAAGTAAGTTTATCATTATCTCGGCAACATTCAACTATGTATGCATTCGTATTGCTGTTATTTTTTATCTAAAGAATGATATATGGTAAAACTAAATCAGCCTTTGATCCGCTTAAAGTGTTTAGAAATATATCTTTTAGCGATAAGCAAGTTGTCATTAACACAAAATATAATTTTTATATTTCACTTCGAGTTTAGACAGCCTATGCATGGACATTTTTATACAACTGTTAACCGCCTTGTCATTTACTGATCTGCAATTTGCAATGCGCCACTGTGTTGTTGTACATGTATAATGCTTGTTTTTGTTGACATTAGTGCCGCTATTTGTTTTTTAGGTTGTTTGTCTTGCCCCACTACTGCAGTGCTTTCGTTGACCTTGCATTGTTACACAGTCGACGAAAACGAAACCGATCTGAAATGGATTACACTAAAGAGCTCGAGGTGCCGAAAACAGATACTAAAGTTTATATCTGTGCAACGATGTGGCATGAAAATAGAATAGAAATGAAACAGATTCTGATATCAATTTTTAGGTAATCTAAGGTTAACGTGTTCAATTTCAAATAATTGTTTATGCTATCATAAAAAATCTTTCCGTTTATAAAACCGTTACATGTAACATGTTGTACTTGTTAATATAAATGTAACTTTTTGTATACTTAACGATACTTCTATTTTGGTATTTTAGACTTGATCACCACCAATTTCAGTATGAGTTTAGTAAGAAAGACCTTAAAGCCAAGGAAAAGGATTATTACACATTCGAAGGTATCGATTTTTTTGTGGGTGATTTTATTCCTAGATTATATTAGAAAACTACATTCCCCCCAGTATTGATGTAAACTTCAGCATTACATATAGGTTGGACGGGGTTTTTATAAAGATGAAGCAACAGTATTATTTTTTAATACATTTAAAACACAGTTTTCTCATAGAAATTGTTTTATTCCCCCGTTCTGCAGGAAAAGGAAGTATACTGTTATACCATTGTGTGTCTGTCTGTCGTTAACAAAAACTTTTGTCGCATTTTGATCAGCCTTAACTCACTGATATCTTGTTTGTTTTTTTATTTTACTTTAGGCATTACGATATGGATTAAGTAAATGTATAATATGTAAACATGGGGGGAATATTCACTCATGTTTGATATCATTTTCAAGAAACAAATAACTGATTCAAATGTTTTGCAAGCAGCGATACCATCAATAAAAAACTTAAATCCACCTTTTCATTGCGGTTTTTTTTCATTCTGTGACGCTCTAAGCGTGTTTAGAATTGAACTTTTATTAGGTCGCCTGAGTAAACTCAAGTGACCTATTGCTATCCGTTTTCGTCCGTCGTCGTGCATCATGCGACTTGCGGCGTGTGTCGTGCTTTAACAATTTACATTTTCTTCTTAAAAAACTACAAAGCAGATTGTTACCATTTTTGCTGTGAGGCATCTCCATGGTAAGAGAAATCTAAATTGTGAAACTCATTGCTCTACCACCCCCGGGGCGCCACATGTGGGGCCAAATATGCAGAAAAGCCAGATTTTCAAAAATCTTCTTCTCTGCTCCCACACATTGGAAGAAAAAACTGTTTGGATAGTTATAATGTCCATGAAGCCCTCTAATCATATTGTGAAATTCATGGCCCCTTGGGTCAGGGGTTCAGGCTCTAGGGTGGGGCCAATATGGCCATATAGTATGAATCTATTAGATCTTAGAAAATCTTCTTCTCTACTCCTATAGATATTTCTTTAAATTTAAATGCATGATTATGATGTCCAGAAAGCCCTCTACCCACATTGTGAAATTCATGAGCTCTGGGTCAGGGGTTCTGGCTCTAGGGTGGGGCCAATATGGCCATATAGTGAAATGTATTAAATCTTAGAAAATCTTCTTCTCTACTCCTATTGATATTTGTTAAAATTTAAATGCATGATTATGATGACCATGGAGCCCTCTACCCACATTGTGAAATTCATGAGCTCTGGGTCAGGGGTTCTGGCTCTAGGGTGGGGCCAATATGGCCATATTGTGAAATGTATTAAATCTTAGAAAATCTTCTTCTCTAATCCTATTGATATTTGTTAAAATTTAAATGCATGATTATGATGTTCATGAAGCCCTTACCCACATTGTGAAATTCATGACCTCTGGGTTCTGGCTCTAGGGTGAGACCAATATGGCCATATAGTATGAATCTATTAAATCTTAGAAAATCTTCTTCTCTACTCCCATATATATTTGTTAAAAACTAAATGCATGATTATGATGTTCATGAAGCCCTCTACCTAAATTGTGAAATTCATGACCCCTGGTTTAGGGGTTCTGGCTCTAGGGTGGAGCCAACATGGCCATATAGTAAGAATCTATTAAATCTTAGAAAATCTTCTTCTCTACTCCCATATATATTTGTTAAAAACTAAATGCATGATTATGATGTCCATGAGTCCCTCTACTAAAATTGTGAAATTTATGACCCCTTTGTTAGGTGTTCAAGCTCAAGGTTGGGGCCAATATGGCCATATAGTAAAAATGTTTTAAATCATTAAAAATCTTTTTCTCTACTCCCACACATGTGGGCAAAAAAAAAATGAATACATGGTTATGATGTCCACTAACTCCTCTACCTGAATTGTGAAATTTATGGCCCCTGTGTCAGGGGTTCAGGACTTGAGAGGGGGTATGGCAATATAGTGTTAATGCATGTAATGTTTAGAAATTTTCTTCTCTATTCTCACACATCTGTTTAAAAAAACTAATAATTATTTTTACCAGGAGGTCTTCTACTGAAATTTTAATTTTCAGGTTCCCTCAAGGATGGGTTATGACTCTAGGGCAGGGGCAAAATGGATGTATAAATGTTAATGCGTATAATGTTAAGAAATTATCTTCCCACACATCTGAAAGGAAAACTGAATTCATGAGTTTGTAGACCAGATCTTTCATTTTTTTGCCAAAATTATAGTTTTCACAGTTCTTTTTGAAAGATTTCAGGCAGGGGGGTGGTCTTCATTACAAATTTAGAATTTTTCTACTCCAATATGAAACCTAATTAATTAGATGCAAAGATGAGATTTCTCGACAAGTTAGTGTATGGGTTACATGCTACTCAGGTGACCGAAACGGCCAATTGGTCTCTTGTTTATTTACATGTATAACGTTAAATATTATATATCTGAATAACGAAATTTCTTGTTTAGCCCACATACCATTTGATGATGCGATGGAAACGAATAAAGCAACAAACACAAGAGGTCCAAATGATTTTGTGAGACAGTTTATGGAAATTGTAAACGAAGCAGGATGGTAAGTAAATGTAGTTAGACAATATTATCCACTTATTTATATATTTTTATTATCATTAATGCAGCTGATGTAAGATCTCATAAAAGATTGCCTCATTTATGATTAAACAATATTAAGATATTAAGATGTATAAATACCGTATTAAACGCTGACTTGCAGTGATGAAAACCAGACTTTAATCTGCTCAGTAACACTTGTCATCAGTACAACCATTTGTGATAAAACAATTTGTAATAATTGGGTTATTCAATGTAGGAGAGAAAAGAAATTATTATAGAAAATTACTGAGCTAAATAAACATTTTTTGGTTGTTCAGGTGCTCTAATGATATAATCAAACATAAAAAGTTGAAATCTTTGCTTACAGCTTTTGTAAAGTAAGATGATTGTGTAGCAGTTGATCTGAGACAATTGTATGATTGTACACAAATGACACAATGTCAATGTTAAGCGGTAAGTTTCTTTGTTTTAGTGCCTTCTACAAAACAAAAATCATGCTGGACCCGCCAAAGAAATACGTTACTCCATATGGAGGACGTTTGGAATGGGAACTTCCGGGAGAAAATAAACTCGTGGTTCATCTCAAAGATAAGGATAAAATCCGCCACAAGAAAAGATGGTCACAGGTAAATTATGATCTGTCAAAAGAAAATCTAAAAAACCAAAATTCACATGCCACTATGGTCAAATACAAGTATAGATGTAGGAATACTATTATACCGGTATGTATACCATAAGCAATTGCATTTAATTAAACGTTTTTAAAGAAAACAAACTCCATTATTAAGCAATGTGAACTTCAAGGTCACATGCACACTTCACACATGTATACCGGGTATTCGCACATTTTTTTTTATTTTAACAAAACTTAGATGTACAGTTTGTTCATGCATTAAAATGCACGAGACTCGAGAGATATGCAACTTAGCTATGTTTTACCTAAATGCCTTTAAAAATCAATCTGTGAAAAGTTCTTTTTCCTGTTTAGATTATGTACATGTACTATTTCATTGGATACGAACTTCTAATGAAGGAGTGCAATCCAACAACAATAGCTAATCCTAATTTTGATGACATGCCTTCAATTTTTGAACTTCTAAGTGACGAGATTAAACAAAAGGTATGATAACAGGCTGATATGTTTTCACAAAACAATTATAAATATGTCGTTTCCTGAGTAACTTTGATAAGTTTGTTTAGGAATTTCGAATATTTAGAATGGCCAATTCAACATAAAAAATGACCCAATCGGAAAAAATTAAATCTTTCTCTGTATGTAGGCTGAAAACACCTACATTCTTGCTCTTGACGGCGATGTTGACTTTCAACCGGAAGCACTACAACTGCTGATTGACAGGATGAAGATAAATCCAAAAGTTGGAGCCACTTGTGGTCGCATCAAACCAAAAGGATCTGGTATCTCATTTTTCAAATTGCGATGTTGAGTTGCGAAAGCAAACATGTTCAAAGTCTAAATTATACTTTAATATTTAATTTTTTAGATATTTTTTTTTAATTTCTTTTGCATTTTTGTTTTTTGCTTTTATCTGTTTAAACTCCTAAACAAAATTATAATAAAGTTTGGTTTTTGTTTTTAGGACCAGTAGTCTGGTACCAGCGTTTTGAGTACGCCATAGGTCACTGGCTCCAGAAGTCCGCCGAGCATATGTTTGGTTGTGTTCTCTGTAGCCCTGGCTGCTTCAGTCTGTTTCGTGTGAAAGCCCTCATGGACGACAATGTTATGAGAACCTATGCTACCCTACCCACCGAAGCAAGACACTTTCTTCAATATGACCAAGGTTTATATTTCATACTAATCATAACTTGATTATGCACTGTTGGATTTAGACATGTAACAACAATGTGAACTCTAAATACTATTTTATTAAAGAAAAAAAAAACAATTTCTTAATGCAGGTGAAGATCGATGGCTCTGCACCCTCATGCTACAACAAGGTTACAAGATCGAGTACTGTGCAGCTGCAGAAGCAATTACATTTGCTCCTGAAGACTTTAAAGAGTTCTTTAACCAACGAAGACGATGGATGCCATCTACGATGGCTAACATATTGGATCTTCTCCAGAGCTATGCCCGCACGACAAAAGTGAACCCAAATATATCATACTTTTACGTCTTTTACCAGATTATTTTATTTTTATCATCAGTCTTAGGTCCTTCCACTGTGTTACTGGCCTTAGAATCCGCCATTGCATCAGTATTTGGGGTAGAGCCTTGGGTAGCTTATCTTTTAACATATGGACCAACAATACTGTTCATTTTCATTTGTTTAAAAGCAAAAACAAACACACAGCTTAATATTGCAATTGTTCTCAGTGCCGTGTATGCTCTTTTAATGATGGCAGTGTTTGTTGGAACTCTTGTGTCCATCGCTAGCGAGGGATGGTACACTCCTACAGGGATGTTTTTCTACATTTTAGTTGGAACCTTTATAATTGCTGGACTTCTTCATCCTCATGAGTTTGGGGATTTGTTATGGGGCGTCTTGTATTTTATATGCATACCAGCAGGTTATTTATTTTTAATAATTTACGCTATTTGTAATTTAAACAACGTTTCATGGGGAACAAGGGAAAATAAAACAGCTGTGTTAGAACATTCTGGACAAGATCGAAAGAAAAACAAAAAGAAAGAGACAGAAGACGAGATAGATTTTGTAACCACGGAGATGATCAGTGGTATGATCAAACAGGTTAAAAACTCTAATTTAGCTGAGACATCCTGCTCAGAGGCTTTCTTTTCAATTTTTCGATGGATTAACAATTTAGTAATTCTTAAATCGTTAGAATCTGTTCAAAATATATTTGATAAGACTAAAGATGAGGTGGATGCTGTTGGAGATGGACAAACAGTTGGCAAAAATTCGCTTTTTAAAAGTAGGCGTATGAAAGCTCCGAGGCCAAGAAGAAAGAGTTTAGACGATAGCTCGTGGGCAACGGAGAATGTTGGGCAGTCAAGTCCTTCTAAACTGGAACCCTTAGAGGAAAGGTTCTGGAAAGATTTAATTCATTTTTATTTATACCCATTAGAAGCTGATAAGAAAAAAGAAGAAAAAGACAAAGAAATGTTGGCGGAACTACGGAATAAAGTAGCATTTGGTTTCTTCTTTGTCAATGCGCTATGGTTAGCCATTATGACAGCAATGAACGAGGCAAAATACATCATCAATATTACAATCACTCAACCTACAGGTTCCCCAATTGTAATTGAGCCTCTTGGGTTCGTTTTTCTGGTGATATTTACTGTATTACTAGTTCTACAGTTTATTGGGATGGTGATGCATAGACATGAAACACTGCTTCATATTTTATCGATAACAAAACTGAAAAGACGAAAAACAGGGGACATTAGAGAAAAAATTGGCCTACTTGCAAAAGATGACGTGAGTTATGATAGTACAAGTGTAAATGTGAAAGACGAGGAAGAAGCCATATACTGCAACGAAGAAACGATAAAACGAGCAGCAGAGGACCTCGCAGCGAGTAGACACGCTGTACCATACAGGTACGAGAAACGGCAGAAAGAAGCATTCAACTTACGTAAAACAGTTCGAAAAAAATTGAATTACCAACACAACCAGGATACTCTGAATAGACAGAGAGTTGGGTTGCAAAATAGAGGGTTTCAAAGTCGGGAATAAAAGCATGCATTATCGTATCTCTTTCTTGCATGATACACTTGCTCTATAAATGATACTTTGTTTGTATTTCAACATTGTTATCTCGAGGAAAAACACACCGTTGTGACTTCATTGAACTGTATTATTGTTTGATAACAATGTAGGGTCGCTGAAGCAGAATCTTCAAATCTATAAAAAACATTTTAGAGATCTGTGAATTGTTGCGATCATTCAGATTAATCACTTGTATTATTTATTAGATTTAGTTTAGTATGAATTATAACATTCATTTATAGTATGGTATTTTTTTTTAAAGTGTAGATATGCATTATTACCCATATTATTTAATTATTTAATTTGTAATCATACAATCCTCAAATATGAGCTGCGTTTTACTCAAGAATGTTAAGCCAATAATTTTAATTTTGATTTGTAATCATATTTAACAGCTATAGTATTCATGTTTATTAGTTTAATCGTTAATAAGCATTCATTAATTTGGTCGTAGGTTATATATTCTTTTGAAAAACGCCGCACTGAACCTATAAATACACCAAGACATTATGCATTTTAAGCTCATGTTTAATTCTTTACAGTCATACTCAAAGCGTCCAAATGTATGATACCTTAGTTTAGCTTTTTAATATTGTTGAAAGAGTATACGTTTCTTCTTGTTTAGTGTATTTTTCTCTTTTCTATAACAAATTTATAGCAACATTTTTATACAAATACTGTTTCTTTAATCTGTTACCTACATGTAGCTGCTTTTTATGTTTGTATGTTTTTATCCGTATCAACAATGTAATAAAATTGAATAAAAATACGTGACCATAACAGTGTTTGGCATTCAAATTTCAAGAAAAAAGACAAGGAAATAAAGTACGATTTATTGAAATTTAAAAATTATATTTTATATCAACGACATAAAATGCATTCATTGATAGAGAGAAACTAAAAGTCTTGTTACATTAATGAGCTTTTTAAAAATTGTTTACTCTTTTAAAAATTAACAGGTGGTATGAGGTTTTTCATAAAAAATGTTAAAGTCATGTTGATTTAAAGTGGAGAAATATTTATTTTTTTAGACCTAAATATTGTTATACATTGTGCATACGAGACATGACAACTAAGTTAAAATTGGTGCCGTAGGGATTTGCAAGGTGCAAATACAACATAAAGAATGTAATTTTGATGTATAAGATCATATCTACAGCAACAAATATCAGGGTCATTCTTTATTTACTCAGCTTATTTCTGGGACAATAAGTTATTCTAGAGTTGCTGTAATTGTTACCGGAGAAGGTAAGTGAAAAATTGAAGGTAGAGATCGCAACATGAACACATAAAAGCTCCAATCTTTGGCACAAAATGTAAAACGCAGTAATTTTAATAACCAGCTAGAAAGTATACATGTATGTGTGTTATAAAACATGACCAGTTATTATTCCTTTTTTTTGGGGGGGGGGGGGGCTTCTTGTGCTTCAAAACCAGTTAGTCAGGGGACGCTTGACTTAACAAAATCGGCCTAATGTGATACTATTTACACCAATTTTGTAATTACTTTCCCTTTATTAGCTACTTGAATATCAATGTCATCGTACCTTTTAATCAAATACAAGTCAGATAACCTTTCAACCCCTGTCATTTCTGAGTATCTGACGCAAGGCTAAATGATATATAACCCGGCAAATTCCTAACAATTTACAACAACCCGGCAAATTCCTAACAATTTACAACATTTAGATTGAAATAAAAACGCACCTTAGCATGTTGTTCCTCGGTAATGATGTATTTGTACTCAGGAAGACAGGCTGAGATGGCTCATTCCGACAGCTGTTACAGCTTTCCGGCTGGGTCACTTTCTTCCATTCCTGGAATAGCACCCAGGCAACCCCTTGGTCACAGCAGTTCACAACAGTTTTTCAAAACGTTTGCTCCAGGTGAAAATAACATATTTTAATATGTATAGCATTACAAACTTGTTAACCTCACTAGTTAAACAACAACATTTTAAGAGTCGTTTAACACTCTATAAGCTTTCATTGCATGTAAAATCAAAGGAGGGTTCGCCTCTTCTCCTTAATATGTATCTGCTAAATTCTTTGTTGATCAAATGCAAAACTAAAAAAAAAAAACCCTCTGAATTGCGCAAACGTTGTAAACTTCGTGTTTTGATATCTGATTTAAATGTATATATTTATATATTTATTCATTTTAATTTTTTGAATAGTAGAGTGGGCTTTTAGTCCAACAAACTACCAAAAAATGAAACTATGCATTCTGTATTCATCTTTTTCCGCGGATATGGGAAGATATTGAAACTAATTGTGCTTCACAATTTACTCTCAAAATCGAATGTCAGGAAATTTTGCGAAAATGTATTAATCATTCGACAGACATTGTTGATAGAGATTTGTTTTTATCTCCGAAGAGATAATGTCTGTTTTCTTCCATAAACGCAAGAAAATGAACCTGTCATATAAGATGTGATTGTTATATCAAAGAATCTTAAATTTATCATTCTGATTTTTTTTATGTTCACTACAACTTTGATTTGATTTTTACTGCTAGTAAAAATTTTAAAAATATAAATAAGCGATACCTGGTATGATAAAAAAACCATTTATATAGATGTAAACTACATATTTGTTTACATGTACCTGGAAAGTGTATCTACATTTAGTGCAATGTACATTATCTTTATACTCTCAATATTGTACTCCAACTTCTGTAGCTAATTTCATAACTATGACGTTCAAGCAGCATATTTATAACAAAACAGGTGCATATTTTTGTCTGAAATCTAAAGAAAGATCTAGATGACGAGGGGGAATTGGGTACACCTACCTAGTTTTGTCAGAGTTTTGCAACTGAATGCAGTGGGCGTATTTGAACAATAAACACATGCACCACATGCAGCGCACGTGATTTACACGCTCTGTAATTCATTTTTATCGTGATCCTTACTGAATGTTCAATCTGTTTTAATCCCGCAATCCGCTGATGTACTGTCTCATTGACAAATAACTGGGTGTAGTTATTTGGATGTTGAAAAGTGGACCTAACATGGATATTTTGTCTCGACGAAAAAATAGAGTATACAGTAGTTTATAATAGATAGATCTATGGCAGGACGATCAGGGATTGAAGTGAAATCGTTATGTACCAGTATTCGTTATAAATTATAGGGAAGGAATATCAAAGTCTCCGTCTGCATAGTAAAGTGCATTAGATACCTAAAAATATGAAATAATAGGATGCATTAGATACTAAAAATGTGGAATAATAGGATGCATCAGATACTTGTAAATATGGAAAAATAGGATGGATTAGATTCTTGAAAATATGAAATAATAGGATGCATTAGATTCTTGAAAAATATGAAATAATAGGATGCATCAGATACTTGTAATTATGGAAAAATAGGATGCATCAGATACTTGTAAATATGGAATAATAGTATGCAAATATGCAGATGTAAAGTAAGTGATATAATCACAAAACGAAAAAAAAATTTTGTGCAAAATTAACATTTTTAAAAAAAAAAATGGAGAGGTAAAAAATTGACAAATTGCCCATGGTTAATTTACTCGTTTAATGAAAATACTTCATATAATAAAAAAGAAATAACAATATACCTTTGTGTACCATTGATGAATAAAAATGACTAAGATATAGGAAAAATCTGATACCTCATTCTTTAAGTAAATGTAGATCCCATGTTAAAACTCGTTTTGATTTCCATTAACAAAGTGAATATAGTTGAAGGGATATTTCGCCAAAATAGCATCCAATGGGAATACATTCTTTTCCTTTCGAGAAACATTGAATTTCTATACATTATTACTAAAAACATGCAAAACCATTTTAAAACAGGAAACACCTAAAAACATCTGATGATTGTAAACCAGTGGCCGGTGACCACAATCTACGTGTTCGAAAAAAAAAATTAACAAGAGGAATAATTGGTTTACTTATGTACAGAACCGGTAATCCGATAATATTAAGGTCCGAGATCTTGTCCTGAAAACCATGATATATCAACAATTTTATTTTCGTAATAATGAGTCTTTTATATTTTGCTCAGTAACTGAATACCGTCATAACATATTGAGCGTGTTATCTCATTTTTTTTCTTTATTTTATGGTAGGGGGTCTAATGTTTGTTTCAGTTGTAACATTTTAGTTCAGTAGATTCCACAACAGCTATATATATCAGTGTTCGTGAATTTCATTTTGTCAACATTGACAAATCTTTCTATATGTAGCATTTCCACCCACTTGAGAAGTGAATGTGGATGTTGAACAGTTTCTCTGTTGTTATAGACTATATCATCATATGACTTATTTCCTTATAATTAAACTTGTGTATAATTATAATGATTTCAGACTCTTTCTTACAACATTGAGAGTGTATTCTTGATAAAGCTACATGATATTATCCACTCCAAAACACTCATAAATATACATATACAATGAAAATGAGACGCTTTTGAGATTGATATTTAATTTCTCTTAAAGATTTATAAAAGAAATAAAGAAACCATCACTCGATTACACTAACACTGCACTAATTTTTAATAGGAGTCTCTTTCTGCTAACTACAGGTCCGTAGTTTCTGGTCTGAAAAAAAATTATCAAATGATCGACCTGGTCGTTGATCCGTATTTTTCAGACCGGGAGCTACAGACATGCACCTTTATGTCTGAGTAAACTACATATATAATTTATTTTTGTTTAAATAGACAGTGCTCTCAAGCATATTATCTGCATGCACCCCTTGTCTGTGTAAATTTTTGTGTTGCTTTAATATCATTCATCGATGGTTATGATGGTTAACCAGTGTTTAAGCATTGATTAGCAGTGTCATTTTCTTTGTATAAGGTGAAAAATCCTGATTTTTAAAACATCGGCGGCTAGGTAGATGGTAGAGGGATTCGTCGGTTAGTAACTGTTTATTACGGGCCGCCAGGATGCGGTCCGTTATTTGATAAACATTTAAATATTGTTACTGCGTTTATGCGGGATAGTTTTTTTTTTAATGAATTAATAACACTGTGCCGGATAATTATGCCAGTGCCAAGGTGGCATTTTTGCACCCGCTTAAGATGCAGATTCGGAAAAATCCATGTATACTAAATGATAGACCACTATGTAGAGAGTATATAACCACTTTTGTTTTTAGTGTGTTTCACCTGACAGGTGAGATATTTACCTTTAAAAATTAATATCCCATTTTTAAAAGTCCTATAGGAATTATATTTCCTATAGGAGAATGGTACTTCCTGTAGGAAGTAGTTTTCCTATAGGATATTAAGTGTTCCTATCGGATTTTATCAAATCCTATCGAAATTGAAATTCCTATAGGAAGTTCTTGTATTCCGATAGGAAATTTCAAATTACCTATAGGAATATTGTTTTTCCTATGGGAAAAATTAATTTCCTATAGGAATTTATTTTTGAAAGGTAAATATCTCACCTGACAGGTGAGATACACTGATAACAAAAATGGTTGTAAACTCTCTAAGCAATGATCTATCATATGGCATATTTGAATTTTTCGATATATGCAGCTTAAGCGGGTGCAAAAATGCCACCTTGGCACTGGCATAATTATCCGGCACAGTGTTTAATGTTATGCTCATTTTTATCAATTAAAAGTAAATTTGCATGTAGAAATATGTTTTATGCCTTTTAAAAAATATTACATATTTTTTGTTTTACTCGTAAATTGTATTTACGCAAAAATCTGAAAGAACTAAACATTTGAATGGACCTGAAAATTTGAGCTAACCTGATTTATTTTTAATTCCTTTGAAATAACCATGATTATCTTCATAAACTGTAGTGCAGATAAGATTTATAATTCCATTTAGGAAAAAAACTATCCGGCTTATTTTTTACCTTTAAAATTTTGCAGTTTCTACCAGATGAAAATGATCTTATACATGTACATGTACCTTTATATTTATCCATTTCTATTTTATCATGTGGTCCCTTGAAATTATATAAACTAATGCATTAAGTTTTAATTCAATACAATGCAACAAGAAAATCAAGATGGTTTGAAATATATAATCTCCAATAGAATAATGATGAATTTAACTTTGTATTAAAATGATGTAGAAATCAATGTGTTCTTCATTTCTTCATCATACTATAGCAATGATCATACAGTTACCGTTAGAAATGCTTACAGTAACGAACTTTGTTCTTAATAATAGTAGTAAAATGTTAAAGTTCAAAACGTGTTGCTGAAAATATAGTAATTAAAATTAAAATCTACCATTAAAATCAGTACAACCAACTCGTTATTTTCTTCCTTGTGGTGTGGTTTTTTTTTTATGTAAACAACCAATGATAGTTCACACAACAATTGTCCACGCTTTTTTGCGGCCCATTTGACGCTTGTGTCATTATGATTTCTTGTGGCTATTTGAGGTGCATGTACTATTCTTATTTTGTTTAAACGTCACTCTGTCAATGAGCGAACACGTTATTTCTTTATCATATAGGTATTAGAGATGTACAAATTAAAGACAGGTCTTAAGCTTCTTACAGAAATAATTTGAAATGCGAATGTTTCGAAATATTTACCTCTATCATCAATGCGTTTTCACGTGATATGTGTGATGCATGATCAATGCTGACACTTGTAAATAAAGATACTTGTTCTACATACATTGTAAATCCAGGAAGTAATCTAAGATATTGCAAATTTGTTTTTTATTGATCAGAATAATTTAAATCAAGCTAAATAAAAAAAATCCAAAGACCAAGGGCCATAACTTTTACTCCTTGAAACAAAGTTTTACCAATCCAAGTTTGCTCAATAAAATACAAGTGTACGCTAAATTAATTGATTTAGACAGTTACTAGTATTCCGTCTGTTAATGTTAAATGTTTGCAAGTTTCAAACTTACTCAATAAATTTCAAGTTCTTTGTGGACGTGTTTTGCACATGATTGTTTATATTTTAATTTGTAGATATCCGCTAAATTCTATTCTAAACCTATCAGACTAATTAATTGTACAGGGAAAAATTAAAACTTAAGGCGTAATAATGCACAAAACGGCGAAATAACGTCGTCTTTAAATGGGGGTTAAAATGCGAGAAAAGGCGTTATAATGCAAATGAAGGTATCGAAACGCCTGATGGAAAGGGGGGGGGGGGGCTAGCTTGGAAAGTGATACAAGATTTTTTTATTGCATGCTATGTCATTGTTTCGCAAATGTAATACATGTATTCGAATTTGATAGGGGGTTGTAAGGACCCCCAGCTTAAGTCACTCCCTCTAGATTTGCACATGTATGGTTCATAAAATAAGTTAACTTATATATTGATCTATTTAAAAAAAAGTCTTCCTTTCTGACCGCCACGCCAAGCAAATCTAAACAGTTCCCGAGAAAAACCTTGTTCAGGGTAGTCCAAAAGATCGAGAGAGGTTTGTGATTCTGAAGTTTACTTCTCTTCTTTAATGAAATTTGTTGAAAAATTTAAAACATCCCAGAGAGATTCTGAGGGGAATGTATAATGTAGGGATTTAGTTCAGCAATAGATTTGTGCAAAGGAGTTCGGGGTTCAAGGACTTTTTTTTCAAAGATCCCCAATCACAGCTTTTTTAAAATTATGTTGAGAAATCGTTTTTTCTTACAATAATCATTTGTATTGATCCCTTAATGTTAAAAGATTACGTAGTAACTCGTATCTTACATATTTTACCATTGACATTTAACTGCATATATAGACTGAGATGTTGATTTTGGGGAAATTATTAAATACAATGCATAACTTTATTAAGACGGATAAACAAATATTTTGGAGAGTGAAATTGATATAACTATTTATAAAATACATAGACGGATAAATAGAAATACATTTATCTTCATGGATACTAATAACACGTAGAATGACAAACGTAAGTAGCTAATGATGGAGGAATTCTTGTTATTTGAAAATGCTACCACACATAGATGATGGAGTAAATGCAATGTAAACGGCAATGTTACATTAAAATTCATTGACGGCAATTTGCTCTGACTGATTAGATGTATCGGTTTAATTGGTTAAATGGAGTTGTGTAAAAATAGTATAAAGTTTGCGTGTCATTTTATAATTTAAGTATTGTTCTCTTTTCCTTTAAACAGATTACGGCCGAGCATGCGGTACAGATTATTTGTGAATTTTTCTAGAACAATGATTTCACTCTAGTTTGCGCAATAATTTGAGTATTTAACTAAATTATTTTCGTTTAGTAATTACCTATGTAACTTTGACATGTACTTCCTCTTTAATAGACATTTTAAAGTGCATGCAATAAAAAGGACTCTGAAATCTTGATAAGACTTGCGTGTTGCAATGTGCGGAATACACAAAAGCAGGGACATCTACACGAAGTATTAAAGAATGCAAGGTCGAGGCATGTATCAATGCAGTGTTAGTATACAGGTACTTGGTTTTAAATACTCAATTCTCTAGTAAGAGAGAGAGAGAGAGAGAGAGAGAGAGAGAGAGAGAGAGAGAGAGAGAGAGAGAGAGAGAGAGAAGGAGAGAGAGGTCGGTGTTTATGTGAATACAAATTATTGACAAAATGAAACGTTTCCAGATATGAAATCCATTTGTTACACACATGCACTCATCGTTTTTTTTTAAGCTCACCTAAGCTGAAAGCTAAAGTGAGCTTTTCTGATCAAAATTTGTCCGTTGTCTGTCGTCGGCGTTGGCGCTGTCGTTGTACACTTTTCACATTTTCTTCTTCTTCTCCAGAACCACTGGGCAGATTTCATATAGAGAATATATATAGAAAATCTTTAAAGATATTCTTGGAAAGTTTTCAGTCCAAAACTCAGTACTTTGTTTGAAACCTCAGGTTATGCAGATTTAAGTTTGATGAAACCATGATTCCCCAGAGAAAAGTGGGGCCACAAATGGGGGGTGGGTATATAGGATTAGAGAAAAATCTTCTTAGAGGTACAACAACAAAAGGGGCTTGATATTTACCAAAAAAAGATGTGGATAAAATTGGTAGATTTTCAATTTTTTTTAGCAAAATCAACTGTACTTAGTTGTAAAGATATTTTGATTTCGATACTGTAATGCTAATTTGATCAGAGTTAAGGCTCAGGTGAGCGATGTGGCCCCTGGGCCTCTTGTTTAAATTACATTAAGGATGACGTTTACTCAGAATGAAAAAAAAATTCCACTGATGATAATGAAAAACCAACTTTTGTGTGTGATAGACCTTACATGGTAGTGTTATTCTTCAATTTGAAAAATGTAGGTCAATGACCTACTTTTGGAGTAAATGGCCATTGAATAATTTTTGAAAATTTAAGAAAAATCAATGCAAATTTTACACTATGATTGAGGTTTTCTTAATTGTGAAAATAATACAAATTGCTTAACTCTTTGACAAATGAAATACAGGTTATGAAGTTAAATAGATACAAAGCATTAAGTTTTCATTCACTATTTTTATAGATATTCTAGCCCGAATTCCCTGTATCAGTTTTCAAATTACTAATAATTTTTGATTCAATATTACAAAAAACTAATTGATGATAATGCTAAAACATTTATAGTATTAAACTAAGTATATTGACCTTTCTCTGCTGGAATAAAATTTATATACCAAGTATAGAACCTTGTGAAACATCTTTGTACAATTCTAAAATATCACTACAAACATTTCCCAGTTTCACACACTGTTTTCTGTTGCTTAAATCGCTTGCTATTAGGCTTGAAGCGCTGCATTTGTAAAACCAGATGCATTTTATTTTGTTTAAATAAGATCATGTGGAGTACAGTCAAAGGTTTTTGATAGGCTTATCATAATGTAAGTATATTTTAATGAACAAGAGCTAATTTCCAATATTCGACTGTAAGTTACCCTTTCAAAAATTTTTGATAATGTTGATAAAATACTAGCTGGTGTATAATTTCCCTTTTCCAAGATACTTTTCCTTTAGTGAAGAGGAAGTACTTGTGCTATTTTCATACGGTCTTGTAATAAACAAAAATTGTTAGCAATGTTAGTCACAGCTAGGGTTCAAAATCTGTTCATGGCTAAGTTTCAAAATTTTAGCCAACATACCAACAATACCAGTAGCTTTCTTCATTCCCAATTTGTCAATACATCTGCTTACAAAATTGTTGTTCACAGGATGGACAGAAAACGATTCCACATGACTCTTGTCTTTGTTGTTCCCGCAAATTTTAACAATACTAGGATGTTTACTATTTACATCAACACAATCTGTTCCAATATTTTTTGCAGCATTGACAAAAAAAATTGTTGATGGTATTACATACTTGAGTTTGATCAGACACAAGACAGTCGTTTTGATACAGTATAATATTTTTCCTGACATTTGTACGTTTATCTTTTGAACATATACACAGTTAAGGATTTGAAATTCTAAAACTGCTCGAACATAATAAATATGAAAAAATGACACTTCAAAATTGTTTATTTCTAATCATAACTTGCACCTAGTAATAAAAAAAAGTTTGTTCCCTAAAATTAATCCGTAAAAACAAACAAGAGGCCCATGGGCCACATCGCTCACCTGAACAACTGTTCTTTGTAAGATTATATTTCGAAGCATATGCTATTTCTTTTTTTTTAAAATTTGAACCCTTTCTTGGGTACCAGTATTGGTCCGGGGTTTATTGTTGGCTAAAACCATTTAGAATCAACACTATTTGAGGATCATTGCATAGTAATCTCACAAATGTAGTTATCGATAAGAAGATTTTTAAAACATTTTCCCTGTATATTTCTATGTTAAAGTTTAAACTTTTTTGGGGGCCTCAGTACTAGGCGGGGGGGGGGGGGGGGGGTCACAGCTTTAAGAGTTTATAATCTACACTATTTGAGGATCCTTGAACTGTTATCTGTCAAATTGTTACACAGTTTCTTGTCAAATTGTAACACTGTAGTACTTGTGAAGAAGATTTTTGTTTTACAGTTTTCACTATGTATTTCTGTTAACATTTGAACCCCTTCTGGGGCCCCATTGTTGGTCCGGGGTCACGGAGTTTACAATTTAGATCTTCACTACAGGAGGATTTTTGCATAGTAATCTCAGAAACTGTAGCATTGTAGTTCCCGAGAAGAAGATTTTTAAACATGTTCCTTATATATTTCTATGTTGAAGAGACAGTAGAGCTCAAAACACCTGTGCATTTAATTACAAATTTACACATTGTATCGTTAGGAAATAAGAAATAACGTTGATTGAGACAGATGAAGTACATTGAAATCCCTTTGATATAATTTAATGTAATTATGAGCTTTCGGAAATTTAGGGGTCGTGGAAAACTGGATCAATCTTATATCTTTTTTTTGTTACAACGTGGATTTTGATTTACAAAAAATGACACGTTCTGAAAACTACAAGATCGGTTATCATGAGTTACGAGGTACAAATGTAATAGGGAATATCTAAACGCACCACATTATTACTTAACCGATAATCTATAAATGGTTTATCAATTTTAGTTTATTTTAATTGAACAGACATAAATATGTGAAATATCCCCCCCCTCCCCCGGGGGCCTGAGTTACAAAATGAATTTTGGTTGTAGCTATTCCTGTGATAAAAACGCAAAATATATGCTTATAAAATAATAATTGTACCTGTTTTAAGAACTTTGAACAATTAAATTTGTCCAAAAGAGCTTCGCGAGCCCTGCATGTGTATTGTTTATAGTAATCACCAACTCTGGGCCTATAAAACATGTTCTATCTTTAGTTATTTGTCTCTAAACATTGCTACACATCTGATGAATATTACTGTGATCAACCGTTTTTAACGCAACTGCGCATGAGTGGGGGAAAATTCAGCATTAATAACATGACGAAAGCAGTTTGTTTACTATTTAAAATCGTGGATGTCATGCTTTAAATTGGATATTTCTTGTATTAGATTTTATTCGAAGTATTATTACTCCGACATTGATTAATGTAGAAAGATATGTCAGAAATTTTTTTTATGTGTAATCAAGAGGAAACACAATTTTAGCGTCATTGACACGGTAAACGAAGTAAATATGTTCCTTTCCCCTGAGATATGCATGTACCGAAAGTGTTTATTTTTTCTTTCTTCAAAATTACGAAATACGAAAATTCACTTGTTGTTTCGTGGACTTGGACCAATACAAGGTTGAAAATGTTCTCAGATTAAGGCAGTTAATTATCGAATACGTTCAAGGGGGCCTTGAAATCAACCGGGTTGTGGACAGACGCAAGTAATACGGGAGTTATAAATTCAGACTCAACGGTTGTAGTTGCAATTGTGGGAGCGTCGTTCTAAGCCGTATGCACAGACATAGTTTGTTCCCAACTGACACTTGTTCCTGGGCTTGGGGGCCCGCCACGTCCGCCACGTTAACTATTGCGGGGGAGGTTGGTCTGGTTTCTTCAGGTTCCCGAGTCCTGAAACGCCTTTGGCCTCTTGCCCTTGCTGGCGACGAAACATGTTGGTTTCTTGCTCCTTTGGAGCGTGTTATTGTTTTGGATCTAACTGGCGACATACTTGATGGTCAGATATAGTTTTGAAATATTAGGATTAGAAATCTTTGGGTTGGTTACTTTATGTCCGTATGGAAAGACGCCGGAACGAGAAGTTTTTTTTTTTTTTTTTTTTTTTTTTTACCGAGATAGTTCGTACATGTGTGTTAACAGATAATTTGGACCGAATATATTTTACAGTGATATTAAACAAAAATTCAAGCTTCCGGCAATTAGATAGATTCTATATTACCCCCCCCCCCCCAAAAAAAAAAAAATATAGCTAATAAAAGCAAAACAAAACAAAAAAGGATGGCAATGAGAAAACATAATACATTTTTTTAACAAAAGAAAATCATCAGTGTGTTTTGTGTATATTTACTTTCTTTCATCAATAGACTAACGTTTTTTGTCTTACAATACCTAACGTTCAAATTACAAACGATGATCATATTACTATCCGTGCTTTAAAAACATTCCCTGCATCTCCCTGCAATCCCCCGTTGTTCCCGGGAGTATATCCACTGTTTATTTTTAAAATTGACGTAACGGATTTATTGAATTTATTTGAGTTTAGGTTTAAAATACCGTCTGTAATATTAAAACGTTGCCTGCATATTGACTGGATATTAAGCAATATCTATTTGAAAAAGTGTTATTAATAAAACAAATAATGGATTTTCTTTTTGAAAATGGGTTGATTTTGTCCAAATATTGACACACTTGAAATATAAAAAAAAATCAAATTGCCATATTTTTCTAAATACGTTGTAGAATCCATTGCATAATGATGGTGATCACGCTGGTGAGTAAGAAATATGAATAATGATATTTTTTTTCATTTTCATCAGCTCATACAAACACTGTTGCAAGTTGTCTTTTAACACTGTTATTTGAGCGATACTCTGACAAAAAAATCACAAACAAAAAGAGAGACCACGAAATATCAGCACGGTTTTGAAATATATATTTCTATACCAGTAAATTGTAAATTGCCTAATCATTCAAAGAACGCTGTGAAATATCATGTTGGAAATCTGTTGACCACGGCGAGCAATCAGACTGTACCTTTCTGTAATTTATCAGGTCATACACAAACTACTAATTCGAGATAAATTCACCTAAAAATACTCCGACAGTCAATGAAATTAGGAGTTAACAAAGTCTAACGAATTGTTTTATAATTTCCTGAGAGCTGTATACAGGTATAGAACGACAAACATTTAATACATTGCATTAAATGACGAATTGCAATGCTAGTTTAAGCCAATATAAAATGCATTAGAATTAAACATCAAAGTCTTAAAGAACAAGAGAGATAAAAATTATTGCAACTTCATTCAACCGATGTTTAAAACCTCTCCAACAACCAAACGGCATGGATGAGTCCAGTACATGGACTAGGGTTGACCCGAAATTTGGCGCAGATAAATGGCGTTATTTTCTTAATTGAAGACACAATGATATGTGTGCGAGGAATGGTTGAAGTAACTTGCATTTGAATTATGTTTCAATATACAACTTTGTGAAGAAATTGAAATATATCATTAATTTGAAATACATCACAATGACCAAAAAGTTTAAACTGAAAACCGCAAAAAAAAAAAAGGTTTTTTTTCCTAAAAAGATCATATAAGATAATTCCGTTTAACAATAATAACGCTATTTGTCAACGAAATATAATGGAACAACTCTCGAACATGGACTTTCAATTTCCATGTTGTTCGGTATTTTGAGAGGTTTTAAACATCGGCTGAATGAAGTTGCGACTATATCTCTTTTTCTTAATGGCTACGCTTTATGTATTCATAGTAAATTTTAAAAATAGATACTTGTTTATTTTCTTTATTTTTGGTGTGGGCTGTTTGTCAAGTTTATCTTTTGTTTAATCTATGTGTATTGTTTAAGAGAGTTGCAGTAGTATAGGAATATTTTGAGTTGCTTGTCTGTCGAATCTAGAATGCATATTAATAAATTTGTTGGTAAAGTAGAAAAGATGCATCTGAAACAGAAGAAAAGAATCGCTGGCTTGTTATTTTATAACATTAAATAGAAATAATTATGGACATAAAAAAAAACCACGTTGGCACTGTTGTTCTGTTAATAATTGATATAAATGACAAATACCCATGTCGATGCTGTTCGGTGCGCTTATTCAGCATGGTCTCATTATCATTTACCCCGAGGGCGATGCTTCCTTCCAATGCTTTAATTATACAGTATCTAACGATATATGTACTTTAAAACAGCTAGTGTCTGTACGTAGGTCCATAAAGTTTTCTGTGTGATCCCGTTTGAGATTAACAAATCACTGATAACGTCCTTCAGTGAATTTGTCAACGACGATGTAAAGCACGGGGTTTTCTAAAAATGTTGTAATTGTATGACATTCTAAACACGTTTAGATGGGTAACAAAATTACCTTAAAAAGTTAGCTAAGTCTAATGAAACAGCGATCAGTCATGTTATCATCCTTCAAATATACTAGAACAAAAATTGTATTCAACATAATATATAATGGCTGGGTCATTTTATTGATTAAAAAATAATTGTATCAATATCAAAAGGAAGATACTAATATGTCTGACGGTGCAACTAGCATCAAACAATTTTAAAAGAGAGAGAGAGAGAGAGAAAGAGAGAGAGAGAGAGAGAGAGAGAGAGAGAGAGAGAGAGAGAGAGAGAGTGTGTGTGTGTGTGTGTGTGTGTGTGCTATGTAATATCTAAAAAAAGTTAGTTTAAAAAAGTTCTTACAAAATACATAGAATTGCTTCCCCTAAAACCGTTCAATGCTTAAGGAGATAATTGATCTGTCTGTAAAATGTTATTTGTGTTTAAAATGGTCAAAGGTGTGAACGATATATATAGTTAAGGTCTTCCGTTTCCAACGGAAGACCTTTCTATTATTGTGCGGGTTAAGATTATTCTTTATTTTTCTTTTTTCTTTTTTTCTTCCTAGACGCGAACTTTGAGGCTTCATATCTTGCTCATTTCTGAACGGATTTTGCTCAAATTTTCAGGGCTAATCGACTTTACAAAACACTATCTTCATCAATTCATAAAAGTTAGAATTCCCTTTCCGTTAACGAGTTATTCCCCTTTTAAATTTTTTTAGGGCCTTTGGTTTCCAGACAAAGGCTCCGAGACTATGATAGCAGGGAATGGGAATCCAACGAATTTGAATAACAAAGACATTGAAGTTGTATACGTCGGTTTTTGTTTTTGGATTACGTTCCTTATTTAGGAAAAGGTAGGGGGTCAAAAAACAGGATTCCAAAAAGTGCAAAAATTTAGACATATTTTCCTTTATATCTTTTTAACGAAAAATATTTTGCTAAGACATGTAGAATAAAAGTTGTGCAGAATATCAAGGGCTTTCATTTGACACCAATAAAAAAGGGCTGGCCCCTTAAATTAAGGGCCAATAGCCCCTAAAAGTTTTTGCTTAATAACTCAAAAACGGATTGGATTTTGATATGGATGTCGCTGGAAAAGTTGTTTGTTGGGATCTCATAAAGGTCGTAACAATATTTTTTTGTAAGTGATTTGTGTAGTATGAGTGTAAAAAGCTTTACATGTTGACATGTACCTGTTTTCATTTGACAAGTTCACGAAAGTCTTTGTGCGTACAACTGGCATAAAGTTGCCGCAGAAAGTATGCTGGTTTATACAGGAGGCATTAATTTATAAGAATTTTTTTTGTTGGAGTTCATGCTTTTTTTTTAGGAGTTTAAGTCATTGTTGTTAAGTTCTTATAGTGCACAATCATTAAAAACGGCAATTGGAAAACAAAACATTCTTTTTCTTTTCTTTTTAACCACAAAATATGGAATTAAAAAACTCTATGCATTACATTTTATTTATTAACTCCATGCATTTAAAATCTACCTTGAATCAGAGCTGTGTGTGTGTGTACCATTACGTAAGCTCTCCCTCGCCCGCGGCCGAGAAAATCGGTCACCATGCTCGCGGCTGGACTACCTAGCGGTCAGCGGATATCTAATACACGAGAGTTGCGTCTCTCATATATGAGTTTATTTAGCCGCGAACTCAAGAATTGTTTTAGTTTTGATTACACAAAATCTTTTGTGGATTAAACGATTGGATGTCAAGTAAGAAATAGTTCATTTAATTAATAAAAGCAATGTCATTCTCTAAAGCAATAATAGACAAAGATCAATTGTGGGGTTTAAGTTTAAAATATATAACTTCTATTTGATAGAGTAAGGTCATTATATTGCAAACTTTTCAAATCTTCCTTGGTTGTGAGCTGTGCGTTTCTGTGCGTTGTACCTTTACGAAATATATTCTTTGCCCACGGCCGAGGAGATCAGCGACGGCTGCATTACCTAGCGGTAAGCGGTTATTTAATACACAAGATTCGCACACCGCGACTTACACTTACATGTATATGAACGTGTTTGAGTTAATATAGCCGTATATACAAGAACTGTTTTAATTTTATGTTATAAAAGTTTGTCCTACTTGTATATATTTAATTAAATATTTGAGTGTAAATGAATATTAATGAACGATATTACTCCAAATCGGAAAAATCGTTAGACATAAACTAATGGTTGGTTTGTTTATGTAAACTACTTTAAAAACTGTACAATTAATGTTTTAAATCAACACCCCCCCCCCCCCCCTCAAATATTAAACATTTAAATGATGATAATCCCTCGCACATGGCTGAGGAGATCCGGCGCGAGTGGATAAGTGATCCGCGGTCGGTTCGTGTTCTTCTACATGTACCTTATGACGCGTTTATGTTTCATATTTTGCACGGACACAACTATATTTTATTATGTTTTCAACTATTATATTGGTTTAAGATGAAAAGATAAATTTATTTTACTTGTACAGTTGATTAAGCATTGATTTATACGATAGCGTATAAGGTAGTTTAAAAATCAAATCAAATTATAATCAAAGTTACATGTTACATGTTTGCGGTAGGTGGTAGCACGATAAAGGAATGCCCTGAATTGAGGCATTCGATGATTATTTTAAAAAATATTCACATGAGTTTAAACAACTTTAGATTAGATTCTATCGGTCACATATTAATCACTACTGTAGTTTCATTGTGGAAGCGAACTCATTGCTGCCCCCCCCCCCTCCTCCCGCCCCGCTGACTGGTGCTCGCGCTGGATTTTTTTTTTAATTGGAGAAAAGATAGCAAGATCTGTCGAAAATCATTTTTGGTGGTTTCTTATGTGTAACATTTTGTTTCACTTTCCCACCCCTTTGTTTATTCGGCCAGTCTGTGTTAATTCAATTGCCGCATGCGACCGAAAATCTTGTGTCGCTTCAGCGCACACAGCTCAGAACATTTATAGCCCCTGGTCATCAATTGTTATGTAATTGAGTAACAGTTGGAAGGGTGATTTTACTACATAAAATAATAAAATCATAATATAATCTATTTGAATTGAGTACCATGCGTATAGATTCCCATAATAATTATATTTTTTTATTACCTTTCTATGTTTACATTTAATTTTGTTCAAATAATTAATAATTTTCTATCATTTAAATTGTGTGCTTCATCAAATACGTATTCCGATTACCTTGAAGTCATTAATTTTCCATTGGCTTTTGACAAAAGAGAGACGCCTGACCATCCAATGAAAACAAATACACAGAGTTTGATTGACAGGTGTAGCCAGGTGCAGGTCTCACCCGATGTCCGAGGTTATGTGTGCTGCTTGTACACAGCCGAATGGTCTCAGTAAGAGTTATCGATGTAAATAAATAATAAAAATACATGCTTATCAAAACATGATCGTGCAAGTTAAAGTTGATTTAGGTTTGTTCCAATAGAAATCATGTTTCACTAACTGTATTTAATATTTTTTATGTATAGCGAATTTGAATATTGTTTCAGTACTGAAACATCGCATGAAAACGTTAAATATACATGTAATTATCTGTTACTAGTCGTCTTTTAATATATATACCTTTCTTTTGTTTGTTAAAAATTCGCTCAATTTTGTTAAAGTAATGTAAAACACGGGCGCCATTTTGAAACAATTAACTTGTCAGAGAGTTCCGAATGAAATCTGATGAACGTTTCACACGGTTCTCGCACGCTTTGCTCGAAACGATTTACACGCTTTGCCCGAAACGCTAAACGGTTTACATGAAACTCTAAAAGGTTTACACGAAACGTTTCTCGCACGTAGGCCGCACGCTTTTTTGGTGTAGTAGTACGTTTTAGGGTCTGTAAATTTTGTCAGCACGCAATTCTAAACTTGCACATAGTCTTCAAAAATTTAGAAATATTTTAATATAGAAGTTATCTTTGAAAAGGTTTACGTGTTTTGTAGGCGGGTTCAGTTTAAAAAAGAAATACAATTCCTGACATGAATCATGAGTAAACATCTCATTTTTTAAAGAATGTTTGAAACGATTACATAAACTCTGCTCGACAAATAGTTTTCCTAAAATATTTTCTTCCTTTCTTTGTTTCAAAACACGTTTTATATACAGGCTTTCAATCACAACACGTTTTTATAACAAAAGCAGAACTGAAAGTATAGTCATTATAATCGTTTGACACCATATAACATATATTTTCAACTCGCAGCAACAACGGAAGACCTACTCGGGGCTTTGCCACGAGCTCTGCTCTAGTATTAATTTTCCTATTGTACCTTGTTGTTATCTGACTTTCATTTTTTTCCTGGTTCATATATTTTTTTTAATTTGTTTATTTTTGCACTCTAACTACATACGTTGTATCCGTGCCCCGGCCCCTGTTTGTAGGTGTGTAAGTACCCATTTTCCAATTTAATGGTTTGACAATATGCAATATCTGCATAAAATTTTTAACTGTTTGTTTTCTTCTTTTTATTCTTTTTTTATATTTATTTTTTTATACTTAATTAAAACCCGAGTTGTATTTTGAACCCGTTATTTTCCGTGTGATATTTAATTTCAGGCTGAAATGTTCTCGGCAATCAGCTAGGGTGTGTGGTGATGAAAACAATGTTAACAAATCGTACGCAGAATGTGTATCTGCGTAAATATTTATTTAACTTGACTTATGATAGATTTTATATTTACTTTATACAAGAGTTGGATTTATTTAATTAAACCCGCTATTTTCCGAGTGATTTAATCTCGGGCTGAAATATTCGCGGCGATCTACTAGTGTGTTCGGTAATGAAAACAATTTTAACAATACAGAAAATGTATTCATCATTAAAGCTCATAATTTTAGTTGAAAAAAAATTAACTGGACATTTTTATACATTCTATAAATGATGCAGCGATGATTAACAACTCGGCAATTGTTACTAAAAAGAAATTCCACGTAAATCTTTATTTGTACGTGTTCTCTCTTAAATTCTGCCATTATCAGTTTGTTTGTAAATATCGTTTAAAGCGATCATACGTTTATCATGAACATCGTTTATCCTTTCCTATCATGGATCAATCCTATCATATCGTGCGTGTATATTGTTCTATCGTGCGTTAATCCTATCCTTTCGTGCGTGAATACTGTTCTATCGTGCGTTAATGCTATCCTATCGTGCGTGAATCCTATCCTATCGTACATGTACGTTAAATCTATAATCAGTTGTTTACGTATCTCGACTCAATACGAAGGAAAGGAAGAATGTAAAAATCTCTTAGATCTCACCAACGCTTGTGATGTACTCAACACGTGTCTTCAAACCTTGCACCGTAATATACGAGTTAAATGTCAGCCATTGTTGGCATAGCACAACGGGAGAAAACATTAAAGAGCATTATGGGATGTAGACAAATTTTGTTTTGATTAATTTGTAGGTTTAGCTCGTTCTTTTTCCTGCGCACACTGGTTCTTGGAGCTTGTTTCGCTCGCTTATACATTTTCTTCATACGAATAGAGCAATTCAGAGCATGGAATCTATTGATTCTTTTGCACAACAAAAATGTTACAGTTAAAATTACATTAATTTAAAGGTGTTTATGTTTGTATATAAGATATAAATCAGTTGAGCACAAATGACAAAAACTCTAAATAACAAGAATCTGTGTAGACATTTTTAGTTTACCTAAACTTAATACATGAACACATTTTTAAAGATGATATTAATGATATTTTACTAAAAAAAAATAATTCCGAAAACGTCAGCCAAAGAATATGTTTTTTTACCAATGTAATCAGGTAAGCGTGCCGAATTAGGTTCCCAATCACGAACTGAGGGGTGCCATCGACCTCAGTGAACTTGCTTGTAATATTTTACTATCACCATATTGTCTTCTTTTAACTGTTTAATATTTAAAAAAAAACCCATCAAAACTTGAATTAAAACAGCAATGATATTTCCAAATGATGATATTCAAAACATTTCAATGATATGTATCGTTCATAAATAGTTCAATGGAGAATCGACTTTACTTGATGAGGAAGGTCCAATTATGTGCCTAGTCTCTGATAGAACGAAGTCACACACCTGCATGATTACATTTTACTTTAATGTGTCCATTCTCACTTTTGATAGCTATATTCATCAATTCGAACAGACTATTCCTGAGGACAGTTGAAGATAAATATCAATATCCTGTGTTGACCCTGGTGTGACCCTGACTAAGACAGACATACACGTATAATACCCGTAAAACTATTACTTAGGAAACACTGCATTCTGATCAGAGGAAGATGCTGGTCCGATCCTGCTTATTGTTTGGGGTGGTACTAGCGGTGGTGCTCTCCGTCCCAGTAAATAAGAAAAGGGATGAAGGTAATTTTTAAACCATATATCTACTAATACTTTATATATGCTTCCATGAATTATTTAGAATAAAATTTAAGCTCATGCACATTTAGAACGACTTGTTTGCATTTGGAATATTGTCTACCTACATCAAAACAAACTTTAATTAGTCGTTTACAATAAAAATTAAGTTGTAGATTAAACATCTTTTTTTATTATTGTAAAAAGAAAAACAATAAAAGTTTGAATGCCAACATTTAAAATCACTGGTAAAAAATTCTCAAATTTTTGAAATTATTATTTGCAACGCAATAATTTGCCCGACTATTATAACAAAATACAAATTAATTTCAATCTGACTTTAATATACACTGCTTAATCTTCATATTCGAATATATATGTGAATAATGGTTTGAAAAAAAAAACAAACAACAAAAACTCTAACGATAGAGCGAATTAGCCATTAAAGGCCCTCCTTTTATTTTATTATTTCTTAAACAATAAGAAATTGTTCACCAAGTGTTAGACGATATGTTTACATAGATTACTCTTGCGTTTCCTTGAAAAACAATTAAAGGGACTGTCCTTTCAACTAAATAACTGAGAAGAGTGTTTAATAATGTATTGTTGATGCATAATGAAAAAAAAAATGCAGCCATATTGGACACTTGAGTTATATATAATACGCTTTTAATCTAAAACGATATAAAGTCATTAGAAATGTACTTTTCAACCCCCTTCCCCCAAACTCTCTCTCTCTCTCTCTCTCTCTCTCTCTCTCTCTCTCTCTCTCTCTCTCTCTCTCTCTCTCTCTCTCTATCTATCTATCTATCTATCTATCTATCTATCTATCTATCTATCTATCTATCTATCTATATATATATATATAAGAAGCACAAACAAACCAACAGCACTCGTTATCTATAGTGTCGGATCGTCCCGAAAATTTGACAATATGTTACTTTATTGTTCGTGTCGCTGGTTATTTTTAGTGGTTCGGTTTTTTTTATTTACAGACTCTAAAACGTGCTACTACACCTCTAAAACGAACCGTACCGTTCCGTGCAAGAAACGAACCGTACCGTTCACAAAACGAACCGTACCGTTCACAAAGCGAACCGTACCGTTCACAAAATGAACCGTACCGTTCTCAAAACGAACCGTACCGTGCAAAAAGTGTGCAAGATAATTTATGCAAGACCCGCATCCAGACGGACAAAAAAGCGAACCGTACCGTGCAATAAGCGTGCAACTTCCATATACGGCTTATTGACCTAATGTCTTTCGATGAATACGGACGGAGATTATCACTGACCAGTTAAGTCCAATATTTTGCTAGATATTTTTTTATATGGGATTAGAAAAGACATACTAAAATTTTAAACTGTAATTCTTTTTAAAACAGTTACAAAATATTTTAATTTAATTTCCTTTCTATAAAGACCGTAATCATATCTCAAAATATGCATCGCCGATTTCTTAAACATTGTAAACTATTAATGTTCACACAATTCGTGGTTATACTATTTTGATAATTTTTATGAAATGTTTGAAACATTGGGTACATATTGGGCCTTACATAGCTTTAGGTGATTCTCAGTAGAGAGAGAGAGAGAGAGAGAGAGAGAGAGAGAGAGAGAGAGAGAGAGAGAGAGAGAGAGAGATCTCGTTACCTGAGACGTTAAAAAAATAGCGTATGTTTAGAAATAAAATACATTATGGCTAAACAAGGGTTGAAATATTATAATATATAATTTTATATCCCTTTCAAATAAAAAAAAAATTCCAACTTAAGTTACGCGGACCTTTTGATTTGTTAATTAATCTACAGCTGCTAAACTTTAAACCAATTAACAATGAGAAAAGAAAACATTTAAATATATGTGGATGTGCTGTAGTAAATGACAACCACATATTACCGGTGACTCGAGTGATTTGTACTTCAGCTATTTATGTAGCAATACATAAACAAAAAATCACTCTTATATGATATATCATAGATAAAGATATTTACAACATCTTAGAAAATTAAATGCAAGCATCGAACGGAAAAAAGTACACAACTTTCAACTTTATTTCCCGCATAGCTGGTAATGGCGTCGTGATTTCACATGAACAAAAATCATTCGTGCGATATATGTGTACAGAAGCTGATCAGAAACACAACAGCGTCTTTCATCTTGAGTTTTATACACAACAGGTGTTATTGTCTTATTTTTTGGACGCTAAAATATGTGTACACGAGATGCCGGTATTCACACCTTTCCACGGACATTACAACCTGTCGTGTGTATAGTCTGAATATATCTTACTTCTACTTTGTTTCGTGGCTTTTCTTTATCTCTAAACCCCCCCCCCCCCCCCCAGAAGAACTGTCTGTAGATATATGTACACAAACAACTACACGGAAGACTATCGGCGAGTGGATCCGTAAAACTATACATACACGGGATTTTCACAAATATTACCTTGCAATAAAATATCATTTACCGGGTACCAAAAACCTGATTAATTATATTTTAAATAGTTGAATGGGATTTTAACATTTTGCAAGTGGTGTAAGCACAAATACAGCTCTTTTTATATTTATTTTCAATCTAATATGTGTGATGTGAAATAACGTCAACATTTTAACTATCGAGATCAATCTGAATACATCCTCTACTGTACAAACTTTTAGTCATTGTGTTGAAATCGTTGCGAAATCCATGAGTCTAAAATGAATGAATGAAATTCATACAAATAAAAATCTAATAATTCCAAATTGTTTGCACACAATTACATACACTCTCAGAGAGAGAGAGAGAGAGAGAGAGAGAGAGAGAGAGAGAGAGAGAGAGAGAGAGAGAGAACTTGTGTGTTGGTTATATTACTTCAATTAAAGTTTTATCTCCGAACTATATTATTTCGCTTTATGTTTCTATAGTTGGTCATTTGAGCGGGATTTTATCTCAGGACTCCACGTGCTTCGCCTTTCAATCAGTTTAAGTATAACTGTACAGATCACGCCATGTGCCGCGTGCTACTTGGCTCCTCCTATATGGCTAGAAGAAAATTATCTAATGAAAACTTTTTTGTTTTTTGTTTTCTTAAATCCCTATTAAAAAGAGTGTTCATATTTGAAATTATTCAACAATAATTTCCTTCCGACTTCATGATTATATAACTCATGTACTGGCGATCAGAGTTTTTTCCTCGCTGTCGTATTATTTTTGTTACTAGATAGATTTATAATAATTATATTTATCACCTTACTGCAAGTATGTGTGTAAAAAGGAAAATAAAAAATATAAACAGGTTAGTCAGCAACTGTTAATCGTCAGCTAAATCGCATGCATTCAGTGAAGAGCGGACACTTGTTCAACAGAATGATAAATATCGCCATTAAATTCTATTGACTTGTGTATATCCAGTTGCGTACATATCGTAAGAAATATGCTACATGTATATGTATAGTTTAACGGAAAAACAAAAACTAATAGTCATATTTTGACTATACACGCGATCTTAGTTTAGATAAGAGAAGCGATGACGGGTTACATGTAGGTATGATCTGTGTATACCCAAAAGTGCAGAAAATCGTAGAATCAATATTTAAATGAATAGAATTCGTGTCATTACTCAAAAAACTTAATAACAGTTGATTTCAAGATTTCTTATCTGAAATTCATTGTTTATCTTATCATTAACTGCGTGTAATTTTACATCGTCTATTCACTAGGGGAATTTGATCGGCAATAGTACTATGTACAGTAGTACGCAATAAAGAATAATGATACGAATTATGAAGAAAGAAAAAGAAAGATGCTTGTAAAAATAACAACTAGCCGAGAATCAAGACGACAATTAAGGAAAATTAAGAAATATCAGAATAAAGTCGACGCAATTTTTATAGCAATTTTAAATGGATTAGAAATATTTAATGACTTCAATTCAAGTACATGTATAGAAATAAAAACTTAAGATGCTTTGTAAAATTATCGTCAGCTCGCTGAATTAACAGAAATATATCAGATTAAAGTCAAACAGTTCTTTTAATATATCTTAATGATTACATTTATCTAAAATTAAATACTAATAATAACAGACTAATCAAAATAAAAATTACCCCCGATTCCCGGTTGTCACTGAGTACACGTTTCACGAAACGTATTAAAAACAGAGGAACGGATGGAAGTTCTGATTTTGAATAGATTGAAATACATTTGTAAAATATCATATAAATAAACCAAAAATTTCATTATCATATGTCATAATTACCACCTTGCTGAAGTAGATTGGGTAAAAACTAAACGAAATTTTATCGAGAAAAATTAAAGCGTTCAGGCCACGCCTACCTCATTAATAAAGCGCGCAAACCGTTCACAAAGCGTGCAGCTATTTTTAGCAAAGCGTACCTAAAGAAGCGAACCGTTCCGTTCACAAAGCGTACCGTACCGTTCACAAAGCGTACGTACCGTTCACAAAGCGAACCGTACCGTTTACAAAACGAACCGTACCGTTCACAAAGCGAACCGTACCGTTCAAAAAGCGTAACGAACTGAACCGTGCAACTGGTCTAGTAGCACGTTTCAGGGTCTGTAAATATCTGAGAAAATATCTGCTGACAATAACTTTAATCTTTCTTTTCCTTGTTTTTTCTATATATTGATGATTAAAAAATTGAGGTACATGAATATTTAGATATAAATTGTAAATATATTTATTAAACACATTCCTTGTTGTGGAATTTTAATCAAAAAGGTATCGACCATAACATATAAAAGCCATATAGTTCGTTACAAACAGCATATAGTTTTGCAAGGCCTGATAAATGTACTCGTATGGTTATAAAGATAACGAAAAAGCGCATGATATTCTTTAGAAATAGTCACATAACAAACTACTTGATCCTGCTATAAATCATTGTTGAAAACAATACAGATGTCCTTAGGGAGGAAGTTCGAGAACTGGTGGAGTATCTTAAAGGGGAACAACTTAAAGATGAGTCAAAGGTAACAGTATTTAAAAAAAAAAACAAATGACAATAAGAACTATTTAATCGGTAGTATTGTTGCGGTTATATAGTGGAGATAAAACGAACAAAATTCGATAGGAGAACTTGTGTATAAAACCAGAAAAGGATAAATCTATAATATATACTTTAGCTATCAAAGTTCAATATGATTATTGAGACAAAATTGCAAATTGTTATTTTGTGTACGTTCATACTTTAACGCAGAAATATGAAAGCCTGGAGAAAAGGAATAAAGTGGTGGACAGGAAAAGTGAAAAATCGAGAAGTCACAGTGATATGCTTGATGAAAAGGTACCTAGTTATCTTTCGAATTCCTAATAATTGTAACCATTTGAATCTGTGTTGGACGTGAATGGCTTGTATAGAATATCGTCTTAATTTATCAGCATTATTGATATATTGAAAATGATGCATCTCTTACTTTACTTTACAATCTAAGGTAAAAGGGCCTAAAGTAATAGGCTATCGACCATATATTTAAAACCATCAAGTTACCTCAAAAATATCTTATAAAATAACAAATATTTAGTATATGATAATTTTTAGCAACAGCAACAATATTACAGTAAACAAACAAAGTGTGCTAGCACTCTTCATTTTGTTTATAATTCATAAATACCTACGATACAATGTACATATATCGCTATTAAAACTAAGTCACTTTTACAATAGCATCTAAATTATCACAGAGTTTAAGCATAGTTTCATTTTCTTCTTGATCTTTTGTACAATGGATCATCACAAAAGAAACCCAGTATATATCTGTATATTTATCAAACACAAACTCGTAATTTTTAAGATTACTGAATACAGATTTAATCTAAAACTGAAAAAGTCTAAGTTTTATCGCATACCTAAAACTCTGTATTAATTACTTAATACGTAAATAACCATTATGTCATGTACATGTCATTTTTTCTGTTTCTTTGAAAAGCTTGCTGAGTATAGGTCTTCAGTTAAGTATCTACATAAAGTGAGATCACGGCATTTATTTAGAATTATCCCAAAGTCATGTAATGGACGTAAATGTTAGCTCCTTGTTTTGTCTGAGTTTTGTCTTGAGAGTACTTTACATGTCAAAAGAAAACTCGAATCAAAATCCCAGGTAAAAAGTAAATGATTTAGGGATATTTAAAGAATTAGATATTAAAAGTTTACTTAATAGGTAAAAGAACAGTTTTCATCAATTTCTTTAACCATTATGTCATTTAAAGAGGGCACATTATTTGAAATATTTACCATTTTAATTTAATGTAACATCTGGTTTTATTCAAGTGTGATGGCTTGCATAACAAGAGACGCTATTCTATTTTTTTTTCGCCAGGATGTAGACCCAAATGACGACACATTAATGGTATTAATGGAGGGAATGGCAGTAGAAAAGAATGGCAAAGTTTATACGGTAAAAAGTGTATCTTAGACGGTCCTAGTCAACTTCTTACAAAACAAATATATTATGGCAGTGGTTTCACAACTTAGTTTTATGAATTCAGAGACGGCTTGGGACAAAATATATTTCCAACAAAATATTTGAAACGGTCTTCTCGCAAAAAACGAAGGAACTTGTGTAGTGTTACATTTATGGGTCGTATTTAATAACTTTTAAAGCTTATTTAAATGCACTTTTGATATATTTAAAGGACAACACATATATTTGAATTGCAAAATTAAGCCTCCTTATATCAAAATATATTAACCAAGAGGGTGTGAAAACAAAAGTGATATTTGTGTACATTTATGCATTTACATGTATGTAATGTATGTTTACAGTAACCTCTTATGAAATACACTGGGCAATTGTAGTTAATCATAATCTCGGTATAAACATGGCTCAGAATCATATAAAAAAATAAAACAGCTCAACCATCATGACATAGAAATGTTTAAAGAAAAGAAGTCGGGTAGAAATATACGCAATCATGTTTGATATAGTTAAATATATTTCATTTAAAAACAAGATTAAAAAATCAAAGCAACTGCAGAACATTTGGCATTAAGAAATGGATCATATACCGGTAATACCTATTAGCAAATCCCTCTTTCAAAAATGAAATTTTAGGAGGACTGCAACAAAAATGTTTGTAGATTGATGTTGTATAATGTATGCATATTTCGTTTCTATTTATGTACCAGTGTTAAAAGAAGCGAAAATATAATTATATTGACTTGGAATTCACTTCATCTACATAACATAATTTCAAATGTAACTTTGATAAAATTAAGTTCTCACTGGGAACATATTTTCGTTTCTCATGTCAATTAACTGAATATCAAATATCGACTTTTAAAGGAATCCAGTATATGCTGTAATTCAATGCTAACAGGTTAAAGGGTTGCATCCTGAACTGACAGCCTTTGCCAATGCGAGCAAGCTAGAAAAGCTTCCGTCAACACCTAATCAGGTTTGTATGGAAAATATTTCAATCGATCTTCATTGTTCGTGTATTTGGCTAACTCTAGGTTGTACATGCATATAAGTTTTTCAGTACCCGAAGATTAGATCTGACAATTTATGATGCATATTATTAAAGTCTTCCGTTAGAACGGAAGACCTTATAGTGATTGTAATGTTTTTTATTATTATTTTTTTGTTTTTTATTGTTTTTGTTTGTTCATATAATGTTTTCACAGATGGATGCGGAAAAGAGAAGTTTTTTGAAAACGGCAAAAAAATGGCCGAAAGCTATTGTTCCCTACAAAATTGATAAAAAAAGCATAGGTAAGCTTTTTAATTACAACAGTGTATGTTTTATCAGTAAAATATTGACAATTGTTCTCAAATTTATTACGAGTCACATAGTACTTTCTTTGCTGAAATGTGTGTGGTTTTTTTTATTTGGTTGATCTGCAGTACGACAACAGAGTTACTATATCCTCCAAAAAGCAGTCAACATCTTCAACTCTCGCACCTGTTTAAAATGGCTGCCACACACCCCGGAGCTTGCTAAGCAAGTAGGACACAACCATTATGTGGAGTTCAAAAATAGCTTGTATGTATCATAGATATTCATATAATGTAAAGACATGCTGTTTCGGATATGGTTACGAACATTCAAATACGTTGAGACAACGCATTGGCGTTTGCATGCTTAGGAGTTAGTTGGTGACCTTTATCGTATGACAAATTTACATATATTCTAACATAACTAGGATGGATTTCAAAAGTATTCAGATGTAGCATCATGCGGATTAAAACGTTTTTCAATTATTTGATTGTTGTATTAGACTTAAATAAATATGGCATAGTCACAATTTTGATCAAATTTTATTTTTCTGTTTTTATTGTTTACAATTCTTTGTTAATGCATTTCAGATTTCATTTACATTTCATTTTATTCAGTTAATATTTATAATATCACAGAAAGCAATATTTACACATATAAAATATAACAGATAAAAAAGCAGACATTATCTCAGCACTATGCAACTTAATAGTTTAATGTGTTCATTTATTATTATATAGATTACATGACATACGAATGATAATTATTACCTACTTAAGGATAGAAATTGTTTAATTTTTCATAAAGATATTTATAAGTCTACATTTACATTCCCCTAGTCAATACAGATTCTTAAGTATTTGAAACTGTCAAAACTTTTAATAACATGACCATCATACATAATTTTTTTAAATCTGTAACACTTTTAAGTTTTCTTGGTGGACCAAATAAAATAGATTCCGTCTTGCCAGAATGAAGTGACAATCTGATGTCCGCAAATCATGAAGAACACTTTTTCAAGAACACTGCCCAGTTTTGTGCAATAATATCAAAATCTCTGTGAGCGTAAAAAAAATAGCACTATCATTGGCATACAAAATTAGTTTACAGTCATCAACACTGGCAGCCACATCATGTACACATATTGAATACAAAAGATGATCTAAAATACTTCCTTAAGGAACAACACAATTTATCATAATAAAATCTTTAAAAAACATACTGTTGACAGAGACTTGTTGCTATCTACATGACACGCAAATGAAAACCAAAATTTGAGTGTCAGTCGAAGATTTCTAAGCAAGATACAAAGCTCACAATCCGTTGCTATGTAAACAAGACTAGTGCACTGTTTTTTTTATTTATTTTGGTTCAATATACTTGTGAATGTTTTTTTTTTCAAGCTGATTTTTTGGATGACTATTAGGAATACCTTACTTAAGCATTGTAAACATTAAAAAATGAAAAACCAATTTTAACCAATATCGTGACCATGCCCCTTTAACAGTAATGGCAAGCCATTTTCTTTATTTTTTATCCTACAAATGCCAAGTTCATGTGTTTTTGATTGATGTCATTGCGTACTGGTATTGCCATTTGTTGTTGATTGTGTTCTGTTTCAGTGGATGCTATTCGAATATTGGATACTATCGAGATCGTAATAGGCCTCAAGAAATTGGAATGTATGAACCGTATTGCATGAATGTAAGTAACCAATGTATTGTATTTTATTGTTGTGTTTATCGTCTTTCATATTTGAAAAGTAACTGAAAATGGTCTTCAAACTAAAGACCTTTCAATTCCGCGTGTTTATATATTTTGCTCTGAGTATTCATTGCAGTTTCATATGTGTTAATGAGTTAAGAATGAAAAGCGGGGTAAATCCTTGCAAATAGTACTTTTTGTTGTTGTTGGCTTTTTTTAGATTTTTTTTTACAACATCAAGAAGTAATTTTACATTTCCATTTACAATTAAGAAATTACTACATTTATTATTTATGAGAGTTATGTTTGTTGATATACAGTCATGTTGATTTAAAAAATTGAAAACTGAAGACAAAAATGACAGACCAACAGAAGACGTAACACATGGTTTGATGACAGATAAATATCTAAATGAAGAGATTTTCAAATCTATTTGGGATTATTAACTTTCTAAACAATTGATCATATACGTATGTATCATTTTTTATCATAGTCAGGTGTTTTGAAATATAAAGTCAACTAGACTTGTTTTGTCTTCACCAAAAAAAAAACACCCTTAGCTTTATATTTTAAAAAAATGTTGAACACAATTCAAATCTATAGGATTTTTAACTTTTGATATAAAGTTTTACAGCTTATAAAACCACTTAGTTACATTTTGTGTTTTTTTTTATCCAGACACTTTTAAGATATCATCAACATTAGAGGATCATCAGTTATTTTAAATACAATATAACATGTTCAGCAATTCAAACTCGCAAAATTAAATTTACACCGTGTAAATTCAAAATGTTGGCACATGTAAAAGTTCGGATCGCAATAAAAAAAACTATTACAAAACCGATCACCATTTATATCAAAACAGATTCCATACTCTAATTAAACTACATGACAAAATAAAACATTTAATAAGTTGCGTTAAAAATAAAAAGTTATTAAAAAGTTTTTCCTTTAAAAATAAAATAACTATATATACATATAGCAAAAAATATATTGTTATTGGTAGAAGTTAACAAGATTAAAGGTAATGTTTTTGACGTTACATTGGTCTCTAGGTCACCTCAATGAGCTCATTACTTCTCTGTTGCAGTAAAAAAAAAGATATGGATAAGTTCAAAATGCCTAGTAATTTGATTTTTCAAAGTTAAATTCATTTACATGAATGAGATAAGATAAACACTATCAAAAATGTTCATGAATATATTAATACGTAAGTAATCGGGTTTAGAACCTAAAGGAATTGATTGCGTAACCATATGACTTAATTTAAACTTTAAACTGTATGTCACAGCTGTTTACTTATCTAAGTAATGTTTTTGGTAGGTTGGGACAGCGGTCCACGAAATGCTACATGCTGCGGGCTTTAGACATGAGCATAGTCGAAAGGACCGTGACGAGTATATACGTTTGATTAAAGAAAACCTTGGATACATGATAAATGATCCAAACTTCGCCAAAGGTGATACCTTGGATCGAAACCCTTACGACTATGAAAGCATCATGCAATACGGTTTGAAAGTAAGAAATATTGTTTTTTTATATTCAAAAGTATGTGTTAGAAAGAAATCAGTTCGTACAGTCTCCAAAACAGATGTATATTGTTAAGCTATCCTGCCTTACACAGTTTAGGAAAATGAACAGTTCATCTTGCTCTTTTGTTATTGGTGTGAAATGCATGTGAATCAATTTTTAATCATTTTTGTAAAAAAAAAAAAAAGATTTTGTAGTATTAAAGTCAAAAGCACTAAATAATTCTGTAAATGAAAAAAAAAAAAATGAGAGAACAAGTTTTATTGAAATCGGATTTGATCATTGTGTTCAAAGTTGGGACAAGACAGCACGTGAAAGGGAAGTAGATGTAGGTACACCTAAAAAACAAACTAAACTATGCCAAAACATAAAGGACCATCTTAATAGTTTGTGGTAACGGTACAATCATGATTTCCCTGATATACATACTAGAACATTGCGATATGTTTATTTTTTTTATTATGTGCAGTACTTTTCTACAAACGGAAAGCAAACAATAAAGTTCCTGGACAAGGACCTCGAATTTTTGGCAGGCACTGGTGACGCACAGGGGATGGATTTCTATGACGTTAAGGATGTTGTAGTAAACTATCAATGTGCAGGTAGTTTGCAGTTTACGTAGATATAGAACTCTAAATTTGGTCTTAGATCTTCGAATTAGTTAAAAAAAAACCTACGTAGCTCATATGTATTTTCCTATTAAAAATGAACGCACACACGTATTATCACTCCGGTGTTTTAGATTTAATTCAAGAGACTGTATAAAATTTACTTCTACTACTGCAGAAGGCGTTTTAAGGGAACTGCTATTTTGGTATTGATACAAAATCAATTAAAAAAAATAAGCAAATTTTTCATTTTATAGAACAAAAACATTTCTAGTATTTTTAAAATCTAAATTCTATTACCAAATATTTCCCCAATGACAAGTACATAAATTTATGAAATATTAATAAAACTTTTACTGTCGCGCTAGAGAGATTTCATGTGACGCAGCAATACGTAAGTAGCATGAAGCAAAACACTATGAAGAGCCCTCAATGAGTGCATTTTATGGTTGTTTTTTTTCTTCTAAATATTGTAAGGATTTTAAAATATAATTGTTGAAGATCTGGTTGCTGAAAACAGGAATTATGTACATTAATTTCCACAGCGGACTGTAAGGACCCTCCCAAGTGTACCAATGGGGGATTCGTCAACCATAAGTGTGAATGTTACTGTCCCCGGGGATACAAGGGAAAGACATGCGAAACTGTGATCAGTGACGGTGGTATGTCCAGATAACATTTTTGTTTTTCTTAACCATTTTGTTTTCTTAGCTACAACCACAGAGTGTGACTTTGTGGTATAATTTGATTTAGATTACAATTCTGGCTCCACCGTCACCAACATTTTCAAATTCTTCAACTCATTCCTCAACTCAAATCCTTTAAAGAAAAGTGCATACATTTGAGGTCAAACCTCAGATTTGAGGCTGAGTATTGACTTGAGGAAAGTTGGTGACGGCGGGGCCAGGGCATTTATTTTACAACTGTTACGATAAATTGTTATGGCGCATTTGCATATATGTAAACAAAATATTCATCCCTTAGTAATTGATACAATGTCGTAACAAGAAAATAAAAAAGGAACTTTCTCCTCCGCAACTAAATAAATCCACGTGCATCGTTCAAATATCATTCAATCCGTATAAATCGTAATTTGTTAATGTCAGATTGATAGCTCAAATCATGTCACAACTATTTATAGAAATTAAAGTACTTTTCCTTTTTCTTAAACAGATTGTGGAGGAATGTTAGACGTCCCTCCTGGAAAAGATGTCTTTGTGGTATCACCGGGGTATCCTGCTCCCTATCCACTTGGGAAAATTTGTCGTTGGGGCGTAAAGGTTTGAACGATCTATGTACTAATTTAAAGGTTTTCTTTTGTGCAGCTATCTTCTACACCGATAAATATTGAAATTGGTTATGTATGAAAAGAAATCCTAATAAAGGGACATTGATATGTATATAGTTACATTTAAAAAAGTATATGAGTTTGGAAATGTCTTTAAAGAATAAACAAATCGCCATTTCATATCATTAATAAGTCATTGAAAATGCTTATGAGTAACAATAATGAAGATGGATAAATATGGGAGATATCGTATATACTCGCCTATAAGTATTGTTCGCCAATAAGTCGGATACCTTTTTTTACCTTTATTTGAAGAGTTTCCTGTTGACTTTCCTTTTTAGGACAATTGATGTACATATACTCTCATTAACCACATTTCATCATAAAAACTGAATTTAAAAAAAAATGTGTTCTTGCTTGACCCCATAATTGCTTCTAGAATATGTTTTTATCATGGATCTTTCTTTTGATTAGTAACTTTTGATTTTAAATGTCATTATTTTATAAAACACCCATTACAAGTTTGTAATATAGCTTCAAAACTACCAGATATTTAAAGGTTTTTGAAAATTTGATGATTGTAATTTAATCCCCAAATGACTAATTAGTTGGTAATTAGAACCTTCGACTTGGTGTTGGTTTGTGTTGTTTTAGGTGACATAACACCTATAGCTATCATTACATCAGGTGTAAATGATTGCTTAAATGATGTCTAGGAATAACAATCAAATGAACTTTTGAATAATAGGGTTTTTTTTTAATTGTATTGACAATAATTTACAGACTGAAATGAAAAAGAAATGAACTAAAAGAGCTGACGTTTTATAATAATGCTGATTTTTTTATATTCATTTTAATATTTGTTTATTTAGGTTAATATTTAATACCGGACACTGTGAAGTGTTTTCAACGTTTTGTGATTCTCATTGTTTTGTCTTTAGCTGCTGTGTGTGGAGTCTTATTCGGTCATTGAGCTGATTTGTCTGGCCGATATATTTTTCCCTTTGATTGGACAAAAGCAAAATGAATTAAATTAGACTTATTTCAATGTACTTCATCGGAGCATTATGTTTTAAAAATTGTCCTCTTGATGTTCTTTCTTTTCCATCCTGTATAACGTCACATGATCCACATCCGGGGTTGCTGCAATTTTTGATGGAAATTTAATTGCTGGATGTGACTTTTGCTTTGGAGAAAATTTTCCTTAGATATGGCGTTTTTTGATTGTTCTAGTAATGGTAAAAACCGTTTTGCTGAATTAAAAATACCATGGTTACGTGGATAATGTGCAATAACAAACAGAGTTTTCTCGTCTTGTTTCACCTATTTAAGGCGGTTTTTCTAAATTGTTATCAAGGAATATCTTTTGTCCGGTTAATTCCGGTGCCAATAAGGTCCACGGAGAATTTTGTCGTCTAAAGGTGTTGTTTTAACACTTGCATTCTTTGTAGATAAAGAAAAAGGTGAGTCAGAATAATACGTTCATGCCGTGCCAGTTTGCATGGAATGATTTGTGTGAGACAGATGACATGAATGAAAATCAAAATATTGATGGGAATCTGTTTGCTAAATTAATCAGTAATAATATTGTCACCGTCGTTGAAAATAAGAACATCTAAGAATGGGTTTTTTTCACAATCGACGTCTAAATTGAATTTCCTTGAGTCATGTAGTTCATTAGAATACGGTGGACTTTTAAAAGATCCTTTCAGGTGTTGTCCAAAAGATAAAACTATTAACGAAGTATATTTTCCAGTTTTCTAATGTATTACGTAAAATTGGCATCAAATATATCCGACAACAATATACTATAGTGTTTTTATGTTGGAAATAACAAGTGAATCATATGTTTGCGCAAATGCTGTGCCCATGACAGTACTTCTGATCTGTAGATAATTTTTATAGTGTTATTTTGTATTAAAAGTTTTAGTCCGTTTAAGATGTTTTTTTTCTTAAAAAATCTGCTATCAATTTGTTCTAGATAATTCTCCAACCTATATTCGATTGCTTCTAATGATAAATTATGCCCATCTTTCGGACATGACTCGCACTAACGGTTGCTCCGTTTGAGGTACAATACAAATATTTAATAACAACACAACACAGCTACAGGTTGAAAAAAAGGTCATTTATTTTTAAATGACTTTTTGTTAAATTTATAAAAACATCAAATTTAGTTGAAAGTTTTACTTTTCCATAGCAATGATAAACATATCACCACTTGTAACTTCAAATCCAAACATCACTGCATAAAATGCTGATATCAAAGGTGGGGTAAGGTAAAAATACCACATACTGCCCACAATAGGCAGAAATGACTGTCGTTTGCAGTAAACCCCACTCAACCTTATTGCGAGTCTAAATCTTCCTAGCCATAACAGTCAATGAGCATTTCTAAAAACTAATCATGAAAAAAAAGATTTTTTACAACATGAAAACCAAACTATTTAGCGCTGTACAACACGACTACATTATTATGTACACCTTATTTGCTAGATGCATTGTTACATCTAAGCTTTAACTACTTGTTGATACAAGCATATGTCCCCGTCACCATGGATGAACATTTTTGTTTACGGCAATGTCTTCTTTCCCAATATACATAAAACATGTCAACAGAAATTAACTGTATGATCTGGGGTATCTAAAGGAAATACTTGCTATTCTATAGTAACTCAACCTAGCTATCTTGACAATGACCTACATTTTACCATAGATAATGGATACTATTTTGGCAAAAATCTCCCAATGGGACTTAGTTTTACTTGTCAGTTATTTGAAGAATTAAGTACAGTAGTGCACTGGGTATGCGAAAACAAGTCAGGATTATGTGGGAGACTAGTTTATCAACTACATGATTTTTTGGTGCTTACCCAGAAGAATTTGTATTAGAGACCTCAACAAAATAATGTTTATGTTCAATGATATCGCTATTCCGATCAAGGAGACAACAACCGACTTTACCTGCAATTTGCTAATGTTTGGGGGCATTGAGTTAGATTCTGTTTTGATGGTAAAACCTTTACCACCAGAAAAGTTAGCTAAAGCTAGACACGTAATACAAATTCATAGGTTCAATTAATCAATAACATTACAAGAGTTACAATCTATCATAGGTATGTTAAATTTCGCTTGTTCAGTGGTCATTTCAAAACGCCCATTTTTGAGGCGGCTAATTGATCTCCAATTTGGGTTAACTCAATCTTATAATCATAAAAGGTTGAATAAGGAAGCTCGCAGACCTAATTTTTTAGAGTTTATTTTTTTTTAAACATTTCAATTGTAGGTCTTTGTTTTTATCAGAAATTCTCACTCATTACCGTTGTACACGGATGCAAGTAACATTGGTCTTCGTGGTTATTTAGGAAACCAGTACTTTAGTAGTATATGACATATAACCTGGAAATCCTACCATATTACAATAACGGAGTTATTTCCTATTGTACTTCAGTTCACTACTTGTCTACTTAACTACTTGTAGTTCAGCTTTTGGCAGATCAGTTAGCAAATCGATTATTCTTTTTTACAGATAATGCACATTATCAACAAATAAACCTCTAAAGAGAAAACAATTATGGTCCTTGTTGGTCATTTAGTAGCGCAATGTTTAAAACACAATGTTTTATTTCAAGCAAGAAATGTACCTGGCTTAGATAATGTTTTAGCTAATCATCTCTCTAGGCAGCAGATTTTACAGTTACTACAATAGTTTACCCACAACAACCCTTAGGCATGCCATTACAGAGAGGGCAATTTCAAGATTAAGAATTAATAGATACGGATTTAATACATCAGTCATTAGCAACATGTCATCAGTTGCTTTTCCAAGAAAAGGTATCCCAGCTGAAGCAGAATATAGCATCCTGTTTATAGCTTTTTGTTACTCCCACTGATTGGCTTGCACTACTGTAGCAACTTATGTCTTAGCATTAAGTTCTCAGCATAAGATAAGGAATATGGAGGGCCAAACTCATTTTTTAGTAAAAAAAAAAAAAAACCTTTAAGGTTGTAAAGATAAAACAAGCTTAGCAGACCCTAGGTTACCTATAACACCATGCATTCTAAAAAAAGCTGATAGCTTCTTTACCACATACAGTAAGTTCACATAGTGTACCTGTGTTTATGAAAAGTATGTTTATATTGGCTTTTCATTGGTTTTTAAGGATTGGAAAATGTACAGCTTCAAAAGACAAAAAATGGTCATATACTTACAGTACAATCTGTGCAATGTTCAAACAATATATCAGACTGTCCAATAGGGTTTCAATTGACTATGAAAACTTTCGAACAAAGTAAAGGAAAATCTAATACTTGTACGTGGAAAGTTACGCCAAAGAAAACACAATATGTCCTGTTCGGCCATGTGGAGATATGTTTAAGCCAACTCCAACCAACTCCCGGTCCTCTTTTTACTGTCATGAATGGGTCACGAGTGTCACGGAAATTAATATTTCACAGACCAGTTATGTCTGTCATTGAACCTTTGTAGTTTAGACTGTAACCGATATAAAGGTCACAGCTTTAGAACTGGGGCAGCCATAACGGCTTTTTTAAAATGAATTTCAGAGCAAAATATTAAAGAAACGGGACGCTGGTCATCCGATGCCCTTAAAAAGTAAATTAGATTCCCGGTTGTAAAACTTAGCTGCTAGGGAGGTGAGGTTGAAGTAATGACAATGGTGTCAGGAGCATTTTAACAATTCCCGATCTGAACAATATTAATGTAATGGAACTAATTTATATGCATTCGGAATGTCTATTTTAAACAGCCTACAATTTTCCCCATATTTACGCATTAAAACTACCGCATCTTCTATTTCCTGATATTGAACCAATTTGAATTCACCATGAATACCATCACTGACCGAACTATCCTCAGAGTAAAAAAGATTATGTATAACTATATTATAATCAACAATAGTCTCTCCTGACTTATTCGGAATTAGACCTAGAGGTGAACTTTGAAAATTCTGAAATATAATTTCCCTAAATTGACCTGATACGCTATGGTTGTTGATGTCAATCTGAAACTTTTGTTTCAAGAAGTCTAAATTCTCCTTAGCTGATTTCAAATTATCACTATCTCGTAACTTTCTTTGACTTTCAAAAGCGATTCTAGACCCAACTTTAAACCCTTCCATCAATGGTTCCGCTTGTTTCTATCATAACCTTTCAACCAATAGTCTAGTCTGTCTCTTTAATTTAGATGACAATACTTTTCTTCATTAGCAGATTTGTACGACCTGTACCTGTAGTTTCTCATGCCTTTCGAGTTTGTGAAGAGTCAATTGAGTTTGGTAGTGTTTGCGACTTCCACGAGTTACACTGCTTTTTGTTGACTGCTCATCCACACTTTTAGCATGCATGTGTGTAAGGGCATCGTTTCATAGTACAGGAACCCCTACTGTTGAAACTATAGCATGGGTATTTTGGAGTTGCGGAGCTTCGAAAGAACTGGGATGCTTGAGGTTAGGTTGAAGTAAACCTTTTTTTCCGAACAAAACTAGAACTTAGACCTGCTTTGGATTAACCAAAGCTAATAGCCAAAGTTTTGCTATAGATTTCTGATTTTAACTTATACCAGGAGAAAGACACCGGGTTAATCGCTCTCCTTTCCCTGAAGTGTTTATCATAAGATGTTTCTGCGTCCTCTACCTCTCTCCTCAGTTTTTGTACAATATCCCCATATTCTTTTAAAGCTGGGTCTTTCTGTTGGGACTTTTCTGTATAAATTCCAACAAAGACAAAGAAGCCCTGGACACATTGGGTAATTGCGCTAATTTCATTAGTTTGCTTTATAGGTTTGATTTCACATTCTCCTAAATTGTCCGTGATTTCAAAACTGTTATTCTTTTTTTTCAACCCTACATGTAACAAACTGCTAACATCTACAAATGCATTTGCTCCGATGTTGTTTTTTTTATCTTAGACCACAACGCAAGACCTAAGGGCCTATTGATACTGGGATTCTTAACTTCCACATTAGGTGATAACTCCTTAACTCCTCATACGCTGTTTGTTGATTATGTCCTGAGGTTCTTGACTGGTTAACATTTGATGATAAACTGTAATAACATTGGAATATTTTACATTGTCAATAGTGTTCATATGTACACCATTACGAAAGTTATCCACTTCTGAATTTTTCAACCCTTTCAACTTCCAGTACACACTGTTCGGTCTATTTTTCACTTCTTGTTTCAACAGCTAATTTACCAAGATTATTGATTTATTATATAAAAAAACCTCGACAATATCTAGTGGAAAATATCGGTAACAGCTGATATGCATTTATATTGTTTAAATGATACCAGCTAAAAAACAAGTCGCATATCGCCATTTTTTTAGACACATCCTCCCTCACCAAGGCTTCGTTTATCTGCATGTGGTCTATATCATTTCCCGCAATATGTATAATTGATAAGCTTTTGAGGTCGCATCATTTGAATCTAAGCTTCTACCACTCTAATGTCCCCACTTCGGCCTATTCTCTCACCACTAATCCCAAGCACCGATATCTCCATATTTTGTAAAATAAATATATTATTTGGGTGTTGTTGTGTTTGAATCCTCGCAAAATAGAATAATCGTCGGACGTGCGAATCGACAACTATTAGTACAGACATCTTGATGGGGGAAGAACACAAAACCAATTGCAATCATTGAACGTTATATAATCACAGGTTCTGAGATAAGATACTGGCACCACGTGCACCGTAACCAAACTTTTATTCCCTTCTTTGAACAACTTACGGCTGCTCTAAATCCTTTGAAATCCAATAATCCCTGCACGACAAACCCCCTATAGCTGTAGAGAGTGTGCCGACTGAGTACTGGATACGTCGTAAGCCGCGTTGCTTTTAGAACTGCTTGCAAATAACTTGCAGCTTACACAAACAATGGAGCGCTGACACTGATTCTACCCAATATGAGACTGAAACTGTTCCAAAAAACAAGAACCAACAAAAATATTAGAGTTATATCGCTTGTCCCACTTTAACTACACAAGAAATGTGCATAAAATTATTAATGAACATAAATAGCATCTATGAGAAATATTGGCATATAAAATTAACAATGATCGTGTCTTTTAGTAATAATTATGGGATGTAGTTCATGAAGCCCATATCATCAAAAATGTAACTTATCACTTTGGTGCATAGAGGTTTCAATATAATATCCAGCATATTGCTTAACCGTTGTGTCCTACCATTACTTATTCGGTTAGTTACTGACTCACTACGGAAATATATTGGGTTGATCAATCTCATAGATAGCGAGGCGAAGCGTTTTGTTTTCCCGGGGACTATCAAGCGACATGTTTATTCACAAATAGCGATGATCTACGCAAAGCCACGTGCAAGATGTCTAACATCTCGTCCAATTTAAGCCATTTAAACTCTTCAAAATTTTCAATCTCACCTTTTAAAAACTGTTTAAAAATCTTTACTTCACCCAAGTTTACTTACAATGTTTTTTTTTGCTATTCAATTTTAGAGCTATTTTAACAAGACCTTGGACTTTCGGTAGGATGTAACTATCTTTTCCTTGCGTCAAAACAAGTTGTAAATGACGCTGGTTTCAAGTGAAATATGCACCGATGTCGTACTCTTAGCTCAAAAGCCAGACAAATCATGTTTATTTCAAAGAACAAATATAGAGATATATGAGGCACTCACGTGCTATGCTTAAACCAATGAAAGTATGACATTTCAGTCCAAGGGAAAACAAATGTATATGCGGGTCGCGCTATAGCAGGCCTACATTTGAGATCAATTGGTCTCGAAGATATAGAGTCACATTAGTTGACTTTTTTTTTAATGTGTTTACATTTATAGATTTTAGGCAAACCATAAAAGCTGCTCAACTTAACTTCATATTTGGTCGATATTCGACTTCATGAACTGTTATTAATATTGACTTGGTACTTCCTGATATTTTTTTTATTTCAAGCATGGTTTGCCGATCTTCATTCTGGTCCAGTTTTCTCTAGAAATGATTATCCTGAGATAGTGACATTTATCTGTAGTGGTATCTGATCATTTAAGCTATAGCCTCTCCTTAATCGGCAGTTTTTAATCATAATTGATTTAACATTTTTAAGTGTTGCTTTGCTTCATACATGTATTGGTTGTGTGAAATATTTGACATCTGTCCCGTTGGAGTTTGCTAAATTGTGAAGACATGATATATAATCCTTTAATCATTTATTTCTATTCAACGGTGGTTTGAATCCCTGTGTGTTTTTAACCAGAGATTTGTCATTTTTTTTACATTTGAAAAATACCTTTGAAACGTATTTTCGGCAGAATCATTTCGTGTCCGTAACAACATCAACCTTATCAGACTTTGATGTTGATGTACATTTTAAACCATGCAAACGATATGATCCGTACAGCTTATTGTTTTTTCCCGCTAAGTGTGTGATCAGCGTTGTCCCGAAAAGAATTCCATAGATTTTGATGCGAATCTTGTGTAGAGTTTCCCCAATGAGAACTTTGTATATTTAGATCCAATTCACTAGAAAGATTTAGTCAATCTTTGCCTTACAGACAGTTATATATATATATATATATATATATATATATATATATATATATATATATATATATATATATATATATATATATATATATATATATAAGAATAATCTATGCAAAAGGAAAAAAATGAGTAAAATATCAATAGGTCTACTGTTCAAAGATATACATACATTTGGTCTATTTTGGTTAATATATCGTATGTCAGCTTTGTGCAAAGTAATTTGTTTTCGTTCCCTTTATTAAAAAAAGGCAATTGGTAGACCAGATATAGATACATTATTTGGAAGAGACTTACATACCTTGGGGACACGCTTAAAGCAGTACCTCTTACTTAAAAGCCAGGTTTTGGCATCGCAAAATTCCTTAACTTTAACTTTCTCCATGAATTTAAAGTATTTGATAATTTCCCTACACTGTTTGTTCATTAAGTTGAGCTAAATATTATTTATCTAACTATTAATATAAATGATGCTGAAGACAGGGATTAAATCAAAGTACTGAAGAACTGGTGGGAGTTGATTTTGTCGATGTTTATTTATTTTAAAATCAATGATATGTTATTTTGCATGACAAGTACATGTAGTTTCTAATTTGATTTGAATTACACACATTTTTATAAATGAATTTTTAATACTCCATATGAATCATGTTAAATAATATTTAAAGATAGAATTAATTCAATCAAACTATGTATCAGTAATAGAAATATTTCTCGAAAATTGCACGGATCCAAGCAATATTGAATTCTAGTCTCGTTCAACCACACGCTCGGCTGACACCGTAAATCTCCGACAAGGATTTACGGAGATAGCCGAGCGTCGAGTTGATCTCTGGCGTAGGAATACATACGACTACAAAAAATATTTAAATTGTTCGTATCATTTAAAATCTGACTATTTTCAAGGTATTTGTAAATAAAGTTTCCTTGAAAAACAATGCTTTAGCATACATTACATCGAATTTATCAATTATTTTCAAGAACTACGTCTTGTCAGCAACAACGATTTGTGATGAGGTCCAAACACTGTTTCACTTTTGGTTTGTCTGAGTAACTGCATAGGAGAGTTGATTAAAATCAACTCCCAAAAACAATGAATTGAAAATCCTTTTTACTACATACATTTTAGGACATTTTGGTGTTTCTGCAATTCGTTCTTTACAAAACTAATGTAGAGTAAGCGGTATAATCTTAAATATACAGGCTCCCGAAGGAATGTTTATACGTATGACGGTTGAAGAGCTTCGTCTCCCTGTCAACGGTTGGAACAGATGTTATCATTGGTTGGAGATACAATACAATCTTCCTGGGCAATCAGGGATTAAGTAAGGAATATTCAGATTGTTTCCATATCTTTTGGAAGATCTATTTTAAATGCAGATAAATTGTGTTAATTTTTAAACGATATCTGTTCGTTTATAGAATGGTGAAATATACCTTTTAGGCGTTTCGTTAGACGCGTAATTATTAGCAACAAAATATTCATATACAGAAGATACATAATATATAATCTATAAAGAATTTTTATGAAAAAAAAAATATAAAGAAACTTATTCAAACCAAAAAAAAAAAAACTTTTTACCGGAACATAATGTTAATGTTATCATTGTTTACTCTCTTTATATTAAAATGTTCGATAAACGAGGGGGCAGATACATGTAATGACATTTTCTTATTTTTTTTATTTCTTATGTATGATAACATGTTTGAGCATTAAATTATTTTGTTATAAACATACTTTTCTGATGCATGTAATTTTGTGTTAGATCTCAGGCACGTAGCATGGTTCTTGAAAGTGGGGAGCCAGACTCATCCAGAAAATCTTGACATGCCAAAAAAAGGGAATTTTGACTTCTCCAAAATCTTCAAAATCCTAATCCGTGTGAGGCGGAGGGGGGGGGGGGGGGCGTAGTATATCTGTAACCTGTAACTTCAATTTCACTCCTAACTTTCGTTTTCTCATACCAATATTTTACATACTCCCGGAAAGAGGGGGCCAACTCCATGTTCATTCAATTTTTTAGATGTAAATTTTTAAAAATTAGTTGTTACAAGAAAGAGTGGGGGGGGGGGGAGCCCCTAATGCTACGTGCCTGGATCTGTATTTATTAATACATGTTTATCTTGTGTTCGTACATTTTTTTTTTGGGGGGGGGGGAGACTTGTGAAAACAAATACGCCGGAAAAATCTTTTTCTTATTAATTCAGACGGTGTGGGGACATCAACGGTGACCAGTGGACTGGCTCCAAGGACAGTCCAAACTTCATGACCCTCACGTTTGACAGCAAATTCGTTCAGAACAGGCCCGCGAGGAAAGGTTTCCGACTGAGGTTCAACGCAATTGAACGTAATGGTTATCCACTGCTTGTGTTTCTTTAAGAAGAATTTTTCTGATAAGTTATCTTAATATACATTTTGTCATATTGTATCAGCTCTTTTAGCATTTTCTTAATTATCCCCTGCATGGTGATGACGACCCCCCCCCCCCCCTTCTCTCTTTTTTATGATTGTTTCTTCTTTGCAAATATGTTGCTAACCGCTCTGTATTCTATTATGTTTTATATTAGGTTTAATTCATAAAATTAATAGTTAAAATGGGTGTATAAAATGATTAAAAGTATGACGATTTAACAAAATGATAGCTGCAGCTCTGTAGCTCGAGGTTTGAAAGAAAAATCGAATGGACGACCTGGGAACTACAGTTTCTTACGTGTTAAAAAGTTGCAATCTACGGCGCACACAAAATTGCTCTAGACTTATTTCCACACATATTCTGTGGGAGAAAAACCCATTAAACTTTTTATGAAATTTACTACTGATCTCCTCACTATCCATGCCTTAAAAGTTCTCTTTAACACTATCATTAGTCCGTGAAGTGAAGAGATGCAATGTTTTTACATGTAAACATGGCGGTTCTCGATTTCACCATGAATTAATCATTCTTCGTTTTCCAAGGTCGGTTAGCGTATTTAAAATAAAATTTGCGACATAATGAAATATATAAAAAAAAAACAAAAAAAAAAAAAAAAACTAACGGAACTTGTCATACCTTTGCATATTGTTGTTTCTCAGTAAATTATCGTCAGGAGTTTTATTGATGAATACTTAATATCTTAAAATGACTGACCTTTGAAATTAATTTTCCCAATGCAAAGCAACAAAATTCAAGGAATGTCTGACGTCTAGTCGCGGTGGGGAGTATAAAGGAACAGCCAACGTGACACGTGGGGGAATAGCATGTCAGCCGTGGGCCGATCAGTCGCCTCACTCCCACACCGGATACAAGGCCCTGGTCAACGACTCCAACTACTGCAGAAATCCTAATCCAGACAGCAAGTACTACCACCCCTGGTGCTTCACAATGGACCCAAAGAAGCAATGGGACTTCTGTGATATTCCTTCTTGTGGTAATTTGCTCATACCATTTGGGTTAGTACACAACAGTGTATCCAACACTATTTTATTTTAATTTGTTCATATTTTCTTCTTTGAGGTGGAAAAAATCATCATTTTAATGAAAGAAACCCGACCTAACAGATTGTGTTCATTTCGCCCCAAACCTACAAGTACAATATTCATTTAGCGTCGTGTAAAATGAAACAGCCAATTTGCGATTCCAAAAATAACTTCTTCTGATATAACTAACGCTGCAATTTATAAAAGAGACCTTTTTATATACAATGTTCTATCGGTTAACTGATTATAAATTGTTGTAACACAGCGTAGAAATAGTGTTTGTTGATTAACTTGTAAGACAAACATAAACATTAACAATTCAAATAAATTGTAAGAACATTGTTGCCAAAAGCTTATTTATTTAATGGATTTTAAATGATAAAAAATTGATCATAATTATGAAAATTTATTAAGGTTTAAACATATTTGTCACAGTTAAAATTGGCCCTTTAAATATTTATATATAACCTTCATATTTCGAATTTCAAAAGAAAACGGTATTTATAAAAATTAGTAATTTTTCATGGAATTAATTCCAAATTAATTAGTTTCAAACAATATACATTGGTTTTGGACAGTTTACTCTTTACAAACGTGAATATTAAATTCATTGTTTATAATTTATTATTTTACTATTATTTGTACAAATAAAATGACTACAAATTGTAAAAAAAAAAATCAAACGTTAAGTCAGGCGAATTAATACGATTGCTTTTTCTGTCGTAGGCAACATTCTTTATAAGATATAAAAAAAAATCAGCCAATCAGAAAGCATTTTACAACCAGATTTAAATATGTACCATAAAAAAATGTTTCATGTTATTACCAGAGTTTGAGGAATGCACGATATCTAAATTAATTGCCAAGTCGACAAGGCCACCCAGGCAAAACCACCTTGGATTTCTTTCTAAATATATATATTTTTTCGCCACCACGGCCGATTTTAAATTATACCATTAGCCACCACGGCTGTAATTAAAAGGCCATCACGACCAGAACCACCTTGGTTCTAAAATATGAGTAAACAATTTATTTACCTTCCTTGTCTGTATACATGTCTGCTTGCATTCGCCCCTCTTTTTGAATGATAACTAGTACTGCGCTTATCACGTGATTACGCTGAGGGTATATATTTTTCTTCGTAACAGAATATGAGGAATGCACAAGATCTAAACTGGGATACGAGTATAACGGCCGAGTTAACAAGACGTCATCCGGAAAAACCTGTCAGAGATGGGATACCCAGACCCCACACAAACACATATATGGACGTATGGCGGCCCACGAAAACTACTGCCGGAACCCACTGGGACTAAAACAGAGACCATTTTGCTTTACCACCGATAAATCAACGCCATGGGAATACTGTAGCATACCTGCGTGCAGTAGGTTTATTGACTCCGCGCAACTCCACTTACACTTTTACAGCCAAATGAAAAATAGACAATCTGTTCCAATAAAAAAATTAATATATTTTATTAGTAAAAAGAAGACATAGTTTCCGTAATGTATTTCCCGAAAGAAAAGCGTTTATATTATTAGCACTTGTGAACACGTTATGGTATACTTTTTGGACATACTTAAAATGAAAAGAAATCGAATTCTTTTAAAGATTTAATTTCGTGAAAATAAAATCAAAATCAGTTGTTGGTTATCTTTGAAAGTAAAAGGGTTAAAATACCACTTTCCATTAAAATCAGATTCAAAAGCTCGGGAATGTGCACTATTATCTCAAGGTTTTGATTACTTTGGAACCCTCAATAAAACTGCTTCCGGTAGAACCTGTCAGAGGTGGGACACGAAATCTCCGCACTCTCACAACGGTAAGTTCATACATATGATTAAAAGTTTACATATTACATGTCTTGTATATTTATTCCCGACATTAGTCTTTAGGAAACATACATATAAACGAAATAATGCAAATGATTACAGATTCATTTATAATCTTCATAAATTTAAAAATCGTGTTAATAGCGATAAGTCCTGGTTCTAAAAGAAAGGATGTAAAAGGTTAAAAAAAAAATGAACCGAAACCTTTTAAAGTATTAAAAACAATGGACATGAGTACTTTTGTTCATTCAATTGGTGTTCATGTTTATATACTGTGGAATCATTTAATTTCGTGGGGGCCAATTTTCGTGGATTGTTGGTTTTTTGCTTGTTCGTGGGGATTTAATTTCGTGGATGAGTCAGATTTCAGTTTCATAAGGTAAACCAAACCTTTTATAATTAGTTTTCGTTGAGGATGTAAATTCGTGTGCGAGGGCTAACCACGAATAACACGAAAATTGAGCCACCACGAATTCTAATGATTCCACAGTAATGATAATAATTTTTTTTTCGTTTTTCTTTTCACAGAAGAACTTTCTTCAGCACAGGAGAACTTCTGTAGGAATATAAATGGTGATGATCGTCCATGGTGCCTTACAACTGACCCCAACTATCGCATGGACTACTGTCATGTGCCAAGTTGTGGTAACATTAATTGTTAATCATTAGACAAATTATTAAAACGGGTTAATCGATAATTACAACCGTTGCCGAACTATAACTATGCACCATCCTACCTCCAGGTGCTGAGACTCATTTGTAATCCCTCTTAGTATGTCAATAATGAACACGTATTTGTTGAAAGGAAACTAGTACATACGAACTGCATTACTATGTTTCACGTTAAAATAACAAAAAAAAACCCCAGGAAAACATAGAATAAATCAGCTATTTGTAATTATCAAATACAGAGTTGTTTCTTTATTCACAACTTTTTGAACTATTGAATATATTTGGTTAAATTTGTAGATTCAATACCTTGTTATTCAAATCCCTGTTTAAATGGGGGAACTTGCAAGAACACTGAAAAGTCATTTACCTGTACCTGTCCATCGGCTTTCACTGGTGACAGGTGTGAAAAGGAAGGTAAACTATACTTCCATGTGCACTGTACACATGATCAATTAACTAAGTTATGTCTTATATGTTGTCTATATAATTGAAGTTTGGCCAAATTAATATAATAAATGTCCTTTCAAATATCGATATTTCATTTTTTCAATAATTACCTTATTTATATAACAATGTAAATACAGTGAACTGTAAGCGGTCCACTGTTGGTTGGGAGTACGCGTCCACTACTGCTGTAACTGTCAGCCATCGAACCTGTCAGCGCTGGAACGAATCCAGTCCTCACGGTCATAGTTATACCGCTTTATTGGGTGACCAGGAAAACTATTGCAGGAACCCGGACCGGGAACCAAACGGTCCATGGTGCTACACCACAGATCCGAAACAGAGATGGGAATACTGTGATATTCCAAAGTGTGGTAAGATAGAAAGATGCAAAACATTTTTTTTTATTGAATTAAACTAGTTGTGGGTTACTGTTTGAATAGACAAATTCATTATTTGCATTTTTTTTCTGTGGGATCAACCCAACAGTCAAACGGAAGAACAAACTTACAGACATTATCTCGGTGCTACCAATATGTTTTGCAATTTTAAGTTTTTTCTTCATTTTATAAGTACTTAAAATACACCACGGGGACGGATTATTTTTTATCAAATGACAAAGTTTCCAAACTCAAAACTACAAAACCAATGTAAGAACTGAAGTTTTCCCTCCAAAGATGGCAACTAAGGGACATAACTTATGCAAAGGGTAGATTAGTCAATTGCCTACACGAAAGTTGACAATGTTTCATCGTTCAAACGAAAAATTTAACTTACTTTAAATATATTTTGACCAAGAACATTCAGCTGATATATAAGAAAATACAATTCTATATATTAATATACTATTACTGAAGCACGTTCATTTGGTGTATGTATTACAACTATATGCTATTGATGCTTTGATTAAAAGTTACTTCAGGAGGGTAACATATGAAATTGACACCTCTGAGAAAACCATTGTCCACCGACGCGAAGCGAAGTTTGACAATGTTTTGGAGGGTGTCAATTTCAACTATAATCCTCCCAAACAGGCACTATTTATTTTATTATACTGGATGGCTTAATGTCAAAGAATGCATATCTGACTTCTTTATGAATGGCTTAAATTCTACGGCGAACCGCACGTGCATTTAACAATTCGTTGTGATACCTGTTGCTAAGTGTGTTGGTAACGCTGAGGGCAGTAGAACGGATTATAAACTGCGTCTAACACAATCAGATTTCAATATTTAACATGAAAGTATAATGACTTGTAAATGTGGAACGAATTAGTTAATATGTGTTTGACTGAAACCTATTGTGACTGATCCAAAACAAAAAGGAAAAAGGTATCATTGTAAAAAGAATCTCATATGAATATCATGGAATAGAGCATTAAAGTTTTCTAAAATGATAGTATACAAATATTGACTGGGGTTGAGGGCAACATTGATTATATTAGCCCCCGAGGGACAAAATATTGCCCGACGCGAAGCGGAGGGCAATATTTTCGTCCCAAGGGGGCTAATATAATCAATGTTGCCCGAAAACACAGTCAAAATTTGTTTTGTTATATGAAAAAACAAACCAAAATTAAAGAAAGTAATTGAAAACAGATCGCCGTAATTTTCTCAGCTGAACAAAGAATTCACTAATTCAATTTTGTGCAAATTAAGTTCATTTCCAAATATCCTCAGCATCAAAAGGGTCACTGGTGATATTCCGCCGACCGTAAGAATTAAAATACAGATGTTCTACCTGATTTAATTCACAGTAATTCGCAAATCCTTATATCCGTTATGATAGCAAACCGTCGCATTGCACTGTCGTTGTTTAATTGCCTTGACTGACTGTCTATTATGACGTCACCTTGTTTTGGAGTCGCGAAGAGTTATTTACGTCATCGTTTACGAATCAACAAATCAGAGGCGATTATTTGAAATACAGGGAATGTTCTCTAGATATTATTCCTAGCCGGTCAATATCAAAAAAAATATACACCGGTCAATATTTTTCGGACGAGCTAATATTACAGTTATTGACTATTTGTCTATGTAGAGTTTTATTACATACATGTACTTAGTAATAAATACAGGTTTTTGGCATATGTGATACAGATGACATCACAAAATCCGTATCGGCCTCCGGGGCTGATATAGGTTATCAGCCCTCCAGGGCTGATACGGATCCGTATCACATCCCTTTCGGAACTCCTCTGGCTTTTTTCGCTTTGGCATTTTTGCATGTTTACAGACGAAAAATAAAATATTTTCAGTTACAGTCGACATTTTTAAGTGCAGTTGAAAACTTCAAATGCTAGCAAATGTTTTAAAGTCGTCAACTTTTAAAATCTGATGAAATTGTGTTCTGTAGCTTCATGTTAAAACAAGAAGAACTCTTATTTTTATTAAATACATGTACACGTGCAGACTTTTTTCAAATAATATGAATAATCAATTCAAAAAAAAATTGATGGGTTTTTTTTAATTTATTACTAAGTATGTAATAAATATAATAATATATACCCTTTTCCATATCACAGCTTGTATCAGCCCTCGACCAATATCATCCCTCGGGCCTTCGGCCCTCGGGCTGATATTGGAGTCTCGGGCTGATACAAGCTGTGATATGGAAACGGGTATGTATTATTCTCTCTATATAGTGAGAATATACCACTGAATATTACAATATCATTTATGAGTAATATTATTGTTTGGTTTTTATTCTATATTATTAAGGAACACCACCGATTGAATGTTTAACGACCGCTGGAGGAGCAGACTATTTTGGCCATGTTAACACAACCGTCAGTGGTCGCACCTGTATGCGATGGGACTCACAATCTCCACATAGTCATGACTACGGGTATGCAAAGGATCAAGAAAACTACTGCCGAAATCCCTATGGAAAAGCAGCTAAAGGGCCGTGGTGTTACACCACAGATCCCGAGAAGATATGGGAATATTGTAATATTCCATGTTTGGTAAGTGTTCAAATGCATAAAGACGTTCAAAACATAAGTAAACCTTATCTGGATAATACATGTAAAACATAGTCTTTCCTTAAATTTACAAAAAAAATTTTTTTCTAGATGTACAGTATGAATTAAAGTGCATCATTATCTGAGCCTTTATCGACAACATATGTACCCACGACCCAGACAGAAGGAACGATGGAAGTTGATCATATTCCACAATGTCTGATATAACTGTTGAGATAAAAATTGTAAATCTTCGAATAAAGTACGTATATTAGCAGGTGGTGTTTTTGTGACTTCGTATTTCATTAGAAATGGTGTAATATTTTAACAAATACGAGTTTCAACATCAACATCGGAAAATTAAGTTATTTAATCATCTGTATGACTTTACGAAATCACAGGTGCTGTTGGACAGGACCAACCAACCCTTTCTATCCACTCAGCCCAAATGTATAGATATTGCTTACTTAAAAGACAATTGTTTTAAGTTTTTATGAATACAAAGACAAAACTAAAGTTATTCGAAAGCAATGCTTCATTATAAACATTTTTAACAATTGTCTTTTCCCCCAAGCAGGAGAACATGCAAATAGTTTTATTCACAATTCTTAAACATTTTGTTATTTTTTTTAATGAAATGCCTATGCCTTAATAAAATATAATTTTGCACTTGTCTTTTAAAGCTGCTTGGCCCGACTGTTCGGCTATTGTAGTATATTTAGTATTCTATGATTTATCATACAAACGTGTCGTAGAAAATTAATACCAACTTAAACTCACAGAATCTTGACTATGTCAATTCTAGAGTGCCATTTTTGTGTTTCGTATCTAGAAATAGTTCAAATCGAAACAAGATTCCAACAATTTGGCTTGTTTAATAATCTAAAGTTTTTAAATCTTGTTAATAAAATCTAGTTTTCTAACATATTGCGTAATTAGAAACAAATATATCCATCTGTTTCGATTACATTGATGTTTAATAAATCTGTATGCATGCATTCAAAACCTCTGAGAAAATGAAATAAATCAAGGGGATAATACAGCACCCTGTCAACGAACTGAGACAAGGAAATTAACAGTCCTGAAGGCGGTAAAGTCAAAGCTTGCGAATACCGTCACATCTAATGTATAACATAATACCAAACAAACTATATTAGAAAAAAGTTAAATCAATGGTAAACGGAAAACAATAGTTTACATGTATGTGCTGTTAGCAAAACTTTGGTGACGAGAAACGATTTTATATAATAAAACAATGGGTTTTTTTTCTATATTGAATTAAATTGGCATCAATTATGTACAAGAAACGCAAGCTCCTAAAGAACTGCCATAAACCATTTGCTTTTTGCCTTGAAACAAAAAATGTTTTAAATAAATAGTTGTGAGTTTTTCCATTGTATGAACAAATCTACTTGCAAAAACACAGTGAACATGACTGTGGACATCAGTACATAAATAAACAGTTGCATATCTTAAACTTGGTTGTAAAAAAATTAAATATTTTTTTACAGAAGCTATGAACATCAAACACAAAAACAACAGCGTGCAAATCCTATAAACAGGGCGGAAGTGGAGCTCCAAAAAGGCGAATTTCTCTGTGCTTTATATATATATATATATATATATATATATATATATATATATATATATATATATATATATTTATCTCATACGTGTGGTGTATATTACCCGTGTGATAAACCTTTGCTATATCACACGGGTGATGCTATATCAAATACTTCCGGTCGGAACTACTTTTGACACAGCCCCTCGCTTCAACGCTTCAGTGACCTATTTTCGAAGATTTGCTAGTACTTTCAACATAACTATATCTACTACAAAAATTAATATAAAATTGATTTGTCAAAAATTTAAATTACAAATATGAAGGAAAACACATAACTGCGTAGCACAGGCGTCGGAACCGGGGGGGGGGGGGGGGGGTCCCCCCCACACCTTTTTTGCAAAGTTATTCATAACCGTAACCACAAGACCCTTTTTTCTTGTTTGTCCAGATTTTTGATAAATTAAGCCCACCTCCAACTTTCAATTTGCTTTGTGAAGTTTATAAAACTACAAATTACGTTAACTATCAAGGTCCTAACGACGCGATGAAAACAGAGCGCTCTGGTTGTGTTTATATACAAGAACTTACCGAAATAATGTTTTATGAGACTTTTATTCCACCACCAGTAAGCATCCTTATTCACTATTTTCAATTTTGAATCATAAGGCTAGCCTAGTGTTTGTTTTATTAAACATCATGCATCAACAACTGTTCCTCGGTAAGATCGTTCGAGTCAATTCAAACTAACGAGCATTCGCAACTTTGTGTATGTCAACAAACTTGATTATATTCAAGTCTTCTAATCGGAATTTCCATTTAATCAAGTCAATAAGCTCTAAGAAAAATTATCTAGAGCTAAAAAATTATTTTAAGGTTTATTTCAGTGAAACTTTACATTAAAACAGTTAGATTTATCTCAGGAATGACGTACTAAATTGTATTGCGCAAGGTCACAATAGCCGCATAACACAACGTTGCATCATCGTTTTTAACCTTTGAAAAAAAAAACCAATTTGGGTCACACAAGGGACTATCTCAAAAGCTTCATAATATAAATCAAATTGTATGAGACAAATAGAACGTCTATAATCGTTGAAATGGTTATATTCGCTCGGCAAGCCTCGCGAATATATACACCATTTCAACTCGTTGGATAAAGCAAATATAAAATCACACAATATAGATATCCTCTATATATATATATATATACATGTATATATATATATATATATATATATATATATATATATATATAATTTAAAAATGATAAATATCCAGAATAAAATCACAAATTGATCCTATTAACCGCAAACGTTTTCGCCATTCCTGGCTCTTCAGGCAGTTGTGTACAAATGACTAATATGTAACGTAGTAACGTCAATAAGCAAAAGTTCATTGTGACGTCATAATAACGTTAAAGTAGCGGAAAGTTAGAGTCACAGAGCAAAAAGGCGCTAAAAAATACGCTAAAAAAATAATAATCGCAAATATAACAAATGATTCAATTATATCACATGCATATAATAAATTGTTCACTGGGTGCGATTAAGTTTTGGTTTAAATAATTTAATAAAGTGGTCTTCCTTGGCTAAGCGCAGTATTTCATTTTCATTTGGAAGTTTATAAAATGGGAATAGGGTAAATTTTCCCTGGCCGCATTCAGCAAAATGTTCACAGCATGGAGTATTACGAACACTCGGGTCTTTAATCTGTTGCTTGTGGACACGAACACGCGCGTTTAGTTTCCCCGTCTGTCCAATATAGAATATAGAATTCAAACTTAGTACCTATATAGGATCCAATTGGAAACGCTATCTTGACGACTGTTTCATTTTCTGGACTAAAGGGGAAGACGACTTAGAGAAATTTCATTCTTTACTAAATACTTTAAATGAATCAATACAATTTACGATGGAGAAGAGTGACAAGGAACTTCCATTTTTAGATCTACGTATTATAAAAAATGGGTCATGTATAACAACGGATTTATACTGTAAGCCCACGGACACACACCAATATCTGGATTTTAGATCATGCCACCCTTCCCACACAAAACGCAATATTCCGTTTAACTTAGCACGGAGAATTTGTACAATTATCACAGACAAAACCTTACGATCTAAACGTCTGGAAGAATTAAAAATATTTCTGCAACGTCAGAGATACCCGAAAAATTTAATCAACGCTGGAGTAAAAAGAGCGACACAAATTCCATTACATGTTCTACGTAATCCTCGCCGGTCTTCTAATAATCGCAACAACGACGGGAAACTTGCTTTTGTTGTGACCCACAATCCAAGGAACAGAAATATTCTAACAGACGCAAAACGACTTTACCCTATATTAGAACAGTCAAAAAATATGAAGAAATTATTACAATCCGAGGACATAATCAGTAGCCAACGACAAGCACCAAATCTTAAACACATATTGACCAAGGCCCGATTTACAATGCAGGAGGAAATTCCATCTGTGAAAAAATGCGGCGACCCGAGATGTGGTACATGTGCCTACATAGAAGAAGGAAATACAATTCTACTAAAATCTGGGATGGAAATTCGGGCCAATTCGTCGATGAACTGTAAATCGGAAAATGTTATTTATTGTGCTATTTGCCCAACATGCAATTAATTTTATATTGAACAGACGGGGAAACTAAACGCGCGTGTTCGTGTCCACAAGCAACAGATTAAAGACCCGAGTGTTCGTAATACTCCATGCTGTGATCATTTTGCTGAATGCGGCCAGGGAAAATTTACCCTATTCCCATTTTATAAACTTCCAAATGAAAATGAAATACTGCGCTTAGCCAAGGAAGACCACTTTATTAAATTATTTAAACCAAAACTTAATCGCACCCAGTGAACAATTTATTATATGCATGTGATATAATTGAATCATTTGTTATATTTGCGATTATTATTTTTTTAGCGTATTTTTTAGCGCCTTTTTGCTCTGTGACTCTAACTTTCCGCTACTTTAACGTTATTATGACGTCACAATGAACTTTTGCTTATTGACGTTACTACGTTACATATTAGTCATTTGTACACAACTGCCTGAAGAGCCAGGAATGGCGAAAACGTTTGCGGTTAATAGGATCAATTTGTGATTTTATTCTGGATATTTATCATTTTTAAATTATTTAAAACTGTGCCGATTTATTTTTTGTTGTATTGGGAAATTATATATATATATATATATATATATATATCGTCTCATTAAATCATCTTCTAATGTACTACTTCTATTCTCTCTCTCTCTCTCTCTCTCTCTCTCTCTCTCTCTCTCTCTTTCTCTCTCTCAGAATTGCGGGTTTAGGTCTTTGCGTTAAACATTGAGTCTGGAATTAACAGTAGCAACGGCTTTTAATATAAAATGATAGGGTTAAAATATGTTGATGTTTTTTACCATTATTACTGAATAGTTTTGAAGGTTCTTTAATGATGTCGGGTTTCATATGTCGGGTTGTTATCTAATATTACCAAAAAATGCGGTACAATTGACACTAGTGAAATATCATTTTTAATCTTTAATAATTTCGTCATTCGCTCAGGATTCTCATAAAATAATACACTGGTTTTATGTAAAACAGTTGATAACGTCACCTGTGTTCAAACACATTGATCAACTTCGGAGTGTGATTAAAAAAACGATTATGCTAGATTTCTTATAAAAAACAAAAGGGAAATGCACATTTAACTTAAATATATATATTGAATATGTAAGAAGCAAACACTATGTTCTGACCAAAGTCAGTGATAATGGGAGTTCATTCTGCAATGCAAGAATTACAAGCAAGAATGTCATCAAAAATAGAAAGTAAGAATACATTTTTCAATTAACATAAAACGAAAATGCAACGTCGTTAAATAGATCTAAAGACATTTTCTATTCAACCAAAAAAATGAGATAAGTGAACCATTCTCAAAGAAAATGAAACAATTCAAAAATGGACTGTATGGGTCAGGAAAAGAACGCTTATAATTACATGAAATGTTTAATAAAAACAATCAATTCTATATAAAGCTTTTCTGAAGAGAGTACTCAAGAGATATTTCAAAGTGCATGTTTGTCAAATCTCAAACACACACATATAAATTATTTTCTAATATTAGATAAAAAAAAGTATCTGAAACAAGAGTTGAATCACATTTGCTTGTTATTTTTTTTACTTTAAAAGAGGTAAAAATATAACACTAGGAAAAAGTAAAACTATTTTTGTGGTGAGAGTGTCCAATATAAATGATAAATATGATTGCTCGCAGTGACTTTTCTTGATCATCTTCGCTAGCCAAGGGTGAGATGCGCTCTACTACTCTTTTCACCCTTGTTTCGCCCAAGAGTGAAAAGAGTAGCGAACGGATCGTCACCCTTGTCGAGATGTTTCTTGATTAGTTTATCTTGGTTAGAAGCAGTAGGACAATGGTGGCATTAAAATGAACCTGGAATGAACCACTTTCTCTCTTAATGGTATTACATCACAAAATGCATGCATATCGATACACGTGAATCTGCACTTTAAACAGCATTAAGTGTTTAAACGTAGGTGCAACATACAATTATGTAACCTCATTTAAACCCCTTTCGAAATGATAACAATGTACTGAATAACTGACGGGAGTTGATTTTGTCGATATTTTTTTTTATTTTAAAATCCATGTTGTTATATTGCATGACAAGAACATGTAGTTTCTAATTTGAATTACGTACATTTCTATAATATGTATTTTTTTTGGACTTTTTCGACAAGAAGGTCGGAAAAAAAACACATGAATCATGTTAAATAATATCAAAGATGATATTGAACTTTAGTCTCGTTCAACCAAACGCTCAGCTGACACCATACATCTCCGACAAGGATTAACGGAGACAGCCGAGCGTCGAGTTGAACGAAACTATAAAGAACTCTGGCGTAGGAATACGACTACAAAAATATTTAAATTGTTCGTACCATTTAAAATCTGACTATTTTCAAGGTATTTATAAATAAGTTTCCTTGAAAAACAATGCTTTAGTATACATTACATCGAATTTATCAATTATGTCTTGTCAGCAGCAATGATTTGTGCTGAGGTCCAAACACTGTTTCACTTTCGGTTTGTCAGAGTAACTGTTTAAGAGAGTCGATTAAAATCAACTCCCAAAAATTATGACAGTGTTTACCCAAACATTTATTTTGTCACTTACGTTTAAAACTTTCTGTTTATACATTATTTTTAATAGCCCAACAGTTTTTGGATAAAAATGTGATTATTAAAACCGTAGAGAAGAATAAGGAATTTTTAATATCCCTCTCATTTTTTGTATCATTAAGGTCTTCCGTTTCTAATACTAAGGTTCCAGAAGGGGCTAAAATTTTATATATATAGCTCTTTACTGAAGGATATTGTTTGATAGATTATAAAAGCAAAAATGTTTATCTTACTTTAATGTTCCCACACAATATAAAGAATTGTTCATGTGTTTCGCAATTAGGGGTTTTTTGGGGTCAGAAATTCAAATCTTTGGACATCTATATCTGTTAAAGGAAACATATTTTGATAAGCAATATAGAAAAACAGATGCTCAAAATGACTCAACAATATGCAACCCTCAAAATTTCGTCAAATGGTCGGCCCATAACATTTTCTTAAAGATATCTCAAGAATGATAACAAATTAGTAAACACTTGTTGAATGAAATGTGTGTAGTTTTAGTGACCTTTTATTTAATTAGTTATTGTATTTTATACGGTGCCTATACCAACTTTTCTCTTCAAATCTATATTAAAGTTCCCGAGCGTACATTTTATTTCATATGTTTTGTACATACATGTATAAATATATTTCTCTGGAAGTCGCAGATGCCGCAAATAGAATGCACAGACCTAAAACGTTTATATCTTAGGAATTATACGATGATTATGCTAAGTATGTGTACTATAATAATGATAAACATTGCAGTAATGTAACCATTCATTTAAGGCATACATCAATGATTTTTTGTAAACTTCACAAAACAAACAAAATAAAAGGGTATTGCATTTTTTCGCTTCATGTTAAAACTCGCCGCCGACACTGTTGCGGTTTTGATTGTATTACAACTCTTACATAGTTATAAAGAAAATGCTTATGGCAAATCAAAAATAAACATGCGCGCTGTTTGGTCACTAATATTTCTGGAAGAAGCATGGTTTGTTAAAAACCGATGAATAACATGCAGTATGAATAAACCTAAAATGCATTTTTATGCCCCCCTTCGAAGAAGAGAGGGCATATTGCTTTGCTGCTGTCTGTTGGTCGGTCGGTCCACCAAAAGTTTACGTTAATTTTCTTTCTTAGGATAAACATATTGAAATGAAATTTGGTATACAGGTTTATCATGATAATATCTAGGACAAGTTCGATATTGGGTACGATCGAGCAATTTTCGACAGAGTTATACCCCTTGGACATAGACAAATTCCAAATATGTTTATGTTCATTTTTTTTCGTGGATGTTTCCAAGGGAGGGGGGAGTAAGTGTTTCACAAACATCTCTTGTTTTTTTTTGGTGTTCCCATAAAGAAATTGATAATATTTTGTTAAAATATCTTTAAGTTTGAAAAGAGATCAATTCTGCTGATGTACACTGTAAATAGGAGAGAGTGTATAACTTTTTTAGATAATCGGTTTGTATAGAAAAAAAAGAATATTTGATACTATAAAAGCCCCGAAATACGACTTTAAGTTTGTAATATCACTAATGGAGTATAATCAATAACTTATATTACTGAAAAAAAAATTACATTTAAAATTCCTAATGTATATGAAAGTATGACATTCGCTGGCTGGTTGCGTTCACTGTGCCTGTAAAAAATAATTACATTCTAAAATCACCCAAGATGTTATTTTGTCATATTAGGCGTAACGTGATTGGTACTGTTATCTGAAATAACTATTGCTGTGATATTCAACACATTTCAACTCTGGAAAGTAGAGCGTAAACAGAGGAAACAAAACAGTGTAAACTAGATAGAACAAAGTGGAAAATCAAAAAGATAGGGAAAGAAAACAATTATTAATAGGTAAAAATAAAATGGTGTTAGCTGAAGAAAAACGAACGAATAAAGTTGTCAGTTCCACAATGAACTGTATTCGTTACTATACGTATTTAATTTCACACTAACCAAAACTACACGTAACTATTATTTCAATTTTTTTAAAGAATGGTACTGATAATTTCTTATTGAGAAAAACTAGTTCATAGATAATGAACTGGCGAACAATTATTTTGCGCTTAAATGGGTACGTGAAATCTCTTAAAGAACGATGCCAGCTACATCAATGAGAAAATGTGTTTACTTAATGTCTTAAATTTACAATCAAAACCAGCACTCATTAGTATACATCTCAGTTTTAAATTCAAAACAGCAAAGCTATTTCCAAAAGATGATGTTGATTGTATCTTAATGAGAAACGTACAATTCATGTAGTTCATAAATATTTTAACCAGAGAATGGACTTTTGCACTTCAACAGAGCACACTCAATCATCTCAATTATGTTCCAAGGCACTTATGGAACGGTGTATGTATAAATTCTTTTGTTGACCCTTTCGTGACCCTGGATGAGACGCATATTTTATATATCCGGAAAAAAATTCAGCGCTAAACTAGAACTGCTTTCTTTTCGTTCAGAGGAAGATGCTGGTTCGAACCTTATTGTTGATTGGGATAGTACAAGCGGTTGCGTTCTCAGTACCTGTAAAGAACAAAAAGGATAAAGGTAACGTTAACAATTATGCTTTTCTATTTCTATTTTAATGTATGCTTTTATCATTTGTACCGTGCAAAATATCTGATCTCATGCTAAATCTGAGTCTTATTTCATTCAAGTATTGTCTTTTTTTACATTCCAAAATTCGCTAAACATATACATACATGTACATCGCAACTTCTGCAGTTAAGGTGACAACCACCTTTTCAATTGTTTCATTAACCAATTGTGGATCAAGTTCAGAATGCTATATATTTCAACCTTCAGACTAAAGCTACGAAAGCTTACTGCTGCATTCTAAAATAGAGCACGATATATGGCTGGGCTGTTAAGCTTCTTAAGATTAAGGAAGGAGTCTTCTCGTTATCAAACATACTTCTTATAATAAGAAATTCATGAAATTTTGACAGAGTCAAACAGATCATATTACAGAATGATTCTATCAGTTTTATTAAATTTGACATTTTTGTTTTCGCATAAGAGCAGGTCAAGGTCACTACCTTTTCCCTCAACGTAAAGGATGATGAAAACAAGTGTAGCTCTTTGTAGTTCTGTAGTCATTTATTTAAGATATGAAGATTCTATTCTTCAATGAAATGATAGAATATTAGAATGTCTATCAGCTTATACTACTAAATTGGAATAACTTTTTATAAAACAAACTGATATTGCTTAGCCCGCATTTCCTCTAGTTTTCTTAAATTTTGAGGGAATTTTTATTATTTTTTCATGCTTCCAATAATAAAATATTTATGATTTTTATGTATAATAAAGACTTTATAAAAAGATATAAATTGACAGAAAAGCTAATATGTTGACCATTTAATAAGAGAGAAAAACTGATTTTAGTGATTTTTTCACAAAAATCAGTGTATAGAAGGGCACTTTAAGAAGCCTATAAAAATGTGGTTTGATAGGCAAATCATATTTTAAACACATATTCTGAAACCCAAGAATCATACCATTAGTGTACATTAGTGGAAAACTCCAACATTAATGTTATTGTTTTTAAAATGCTAAACCAGACTCATTAATCTGCAGCAATTTTGAAATGCGCAATATGTGATATTTTCCTACGCCAATATTACGCCAAAAATATAGTCCTTGTTAGATTATAAACTTTGATTACTTTTTCTATGCCAAGTTGTTCGAAAATAAAAAAAGAAAGAAAAATACTCTATTATAATTTCCTTTCATCTTGATTTAATGAACAATTAATCAAGTTTACGTTTGACAAGTCGAAAATCATAAAAAAAAACTCCTTCCTTAATGCTTGTTTGGTTATGGGGCGATGATTTAGCGAATAAAAAACGTTACATGCATAGAGTCGATTTCATCATGTCGATTTTTGTTGAAAAGGGAATGCTTCATTATTTTCCATTTTTCCTCATGGTTATTTTCTCTGGGACGAATATAAACTAAAATCCATCTTATTGATTTAATCATTGGCATTTTGTTAATTAAAAAATCGATAATTAATGTGACTGATTTTTATTAAGTCCCCTACCGGTTTCACCGGAGGGGACTATAGCTTTCCTCTGCGTCCGTCAGTCCGCCTGTCCGTCCGTCCGTCTGTCTGTCCGTCCGTCCGTCCGTCCGTCTGTCTGTCCCACATCTGTTTTCCACACTTTTTTTCTTTATGCATTTGAGGAATAATATGAAACTTGCTGAACAGCTTCAAAATGTCAAACTACAGATCAAGTTTACACTTTTGTAGCGTCTGATTGACATATTTTCGAGAAAATTGATTTTTTATATTCCAATTTTTTAATGTTCGGGTTCGTTATCGGGTTCGGAGTGTATTGAATAAACGAGGCCAGTATGTAGTCAGTAATAATATTGTGCGTTACTTGTACCATTCCTTTTATCATATCTAACAAAAAAATAAATTCTGTAAAATAGTGTTAAACATTGTGTTGTAAATTTAATCGGCAGGGGTTTTTTTTTGTATTATTACAATCGCGTTCGTTGTTGGGTTGGGCTGTTTAACTGTTTGGTTTGATTCGGGGTACAGAAGACGGTAAGAAATGATATTGTGCATAACAGTGCATTGTTTTCACAAATTTTTACCAGCGAATACAGAATAGACTTGGCGAAATTACAGGAGATGAAATAAAGAGTATTACTTCACCTATTTTGTAATTATTTCTATATCAACCATATAGTTTTAATTTCCTCTGTTCTTTTTTCTCTGATTAAAGCATGATATCTCGTTTACATTTTACAATAGCTCTGAAATAGTTGTGTGCTTGGAAGCTTTCATAGAATAATACAAACCGGTAGGGGACGTGTATTGCTTATGCAATACTTTCAGAATGCTTGTTTTATTTGAAATATTTAAATTTCTTCTCCAAAAATATTCAGAAGAATTGCTTGATTTTGGTTTTCAAATAATATATAGTTGGTTGGATTGACTCTCCAAGCAAAACTTACAAACTCTTAATATAAATCTCTTTCTCAATCAATATTTTATTAGAAATGTCATAAAAAACTAAGAAATCAATTGTCATTTTGGTTGATTGCAACTATTTAATCATTCAAATTAAAAGTTGACCTTTTCTTTTGTGAAAAAGAGATATATGGACTTCAACATTTTGGTTGTTTGTATCTTGAACGGAATATAACATTTAAAACCGTCACAAAAAGATAGTTGCTTATAGTCAAAGCAAGACTTTGACAAAATAATTCTTATACTTTTTTGTAAAACAGGATAAAAGAAATCAAACCCTTATTTAATATTTCTGAATATAAAATAAATCCAAGTCAATATTCAACAAATGCTTCAAAAAATGCAGAAGCATAATGCAGTTTTACTTACTTTAATGGTTGAAGAAATCTTCAGATGGTTGATGTAATACTTTTATGTGATTTATAATGATTTCAACAGTTACGATAGTAAGAGAGGAAAAGCATGATTTGCTACGGTTAGTTAGTTTTTAATGCAATTTTTGCCTAGGCACATAAACTTATCGTAAATCAAAAGGAATAATTTTATACCTTGAACTACATATTAAACCTAATCACAACTTGATCCAACAGCAAAATAATACAGTAAAATATCTAGCAAATTTCATATTTTGATATTTTATTTGGTTTCAGATGCCTCATTGGAGAAAGTTCGAGAGATACTAGATTATCTCAAAGGTGACAAACCTGACGATGAATTAGCGGTATTTATTTTAATTCGTTCACCATTGAAGGGAGTACCACAAATCAAATAACTTTCAATATTGTCATTGTTTTCTTATTGGATTTCTGGTTGACTATTTCACCACAAACAATGATTGATTTCCAAGCAGATGCAAGTAATGAATTACAAAATTGTACTACATTTGTACAAATATAAATTTTTGAACGTAATAAATAAGACTGAAAAAAAAATGAATTATTTTCTAACCAATCATTTTTTGATGTCTCTGTGTCATTTTTGTTACGTGTATATTTATATATGCCAATAATAACTATCGGTAACCATTAGTATACTTTGTTACTACAGAATACAGTTTCTGTCACTTTGTTTTTAAGTTTACGAGATTACAGATATCAAAGAAGCGCAATTTAAATCGATAAATGAGGAAAACATAAGGAAGACTCCTTCCATTTTCACCCAAATAAACTAACATGAAATAAAAACGTTTTTTAGGGAAGTTTATTATGGGAATTGGTGACATCAGTTCTATATTTGGTAGTAAACGGGACTATTTGCACATTTGTTTATGTTATCACTTAGGTACTTTTCATGTTTTTTGCAATGCTAAATCCCCGTAATATATAATATATTATATTATGTATATTGTGTATACGTACTTAAACCTGAATCGATATAGGTTGCCTATTAAAACAGGAATGCTGGACTATTTTCATTAGAGTGAATGAGCATAGTTTTGGCTCAAAGGTTTTTATGATAAAAAAATTCTAAGCAAGAAATCACAAATCTATTTATTTTAAATATTGATATGATTACAATGCAAAACTAGTGAATTGCAAATAACTGAACGTTTATGATTTAACACAGAAAATTGAAAGTCAGGAGAAACGACTGTTCAGAAAACAATTTACAAAAGAAAACAACAAGAATAACAAAAGGAGGAGATATGAACATGCGGATGACAAAAACGGAGAAAACTTGAAAATTCAACGTGTTATGTTTGATAAAGAGGTATGTATGTATGTATATATATATATATGTATGTATATATGTATGTATGTATGTATGTATGTATGTATGTATGTATGTATGTATGTATGTATGTATGTATGTCATATTTGAACGTTTCTTTTCGAAACAAATGAGTAGAACAAAAGTCATGTCATTTTGAATGAATTTTGAATGTTTTTTAATGAAGTCACATAATATCGTTTTTTTAATCCACGTTTGGGGTATATGTGCTAGACCTTGGCTCATTTTGATTTTATATTATACTCTTAATGTACAGTAGTTGGTCATAAGTATGTTCCCAAAATGGTCGACGTTACCGTAGATCTCGTCATCGCCTGAAGTTTTATGACTAACTACTTTTAACAACAAAGTAAAATGACTAGGCAAACATATATATTACTTTGTATTATATCCTAGGATATGAAATATTCTTGCAATTTTCCTTGTTTAACGATGTAAAGGCTCGTAATCAATATAAAGTGAGACTACTCGAAATGTCAACTACAACTTTTTCTAGGTCACGGAAAATTCGGATTTCGTTTTTTGACCTTTGTAACCGTATTATTAGCATTTTCAGATAATTTCAATGATATTAATGTCTGAACAGTATGTAAGCTAAAGTATGTGTTGATGCTGTCATTCTGCTCTGTTTAATTGGGCCTAAAAGTCTGGTTATCTTTTTCTATCAAACTATTGGCGATTTGTGAAGTGACGAACAATTACTGATGAGAAGCAGTCTACTTACAGTTTTATTCATCACATTATACTTTGGTCCAGCTGTAAATCAAGCTGTTTGAATTTTGAAAGCATGTTTATGGTTGGTTCTGGGGACTTTGAAATGGGATTCAGTCATGTCGTGGTTACCTAATCTTACAATTTTCAGATCGAATTACGATTTTATCTTTATTCCGGTCTTCCGTATTTCTAAACTTTACATAACAGTTTCAGCTGTTTATTCCGTTGATCCTTCCAGTTTTATTTATGTATAAATACCAAATCTGACATCTGTATTACGACTTGTTTCTGTCTTCCAATACGTTTTTTGTCGTTCGTCGCCATGTTGTTGTGCAGACGATAAATGTTTACCAAAGGGGAATAACTCCAAAAATAAACTCGGCAAAAAGGAAAAAAAGTCAGAGAATCATAGGGCACATTTTTTTAAATCTGGCCATCAAAGAAAAATATGATTTATTTCCTTTTAAAATGTACCTAACAGAAAAAAAATGTTATGGCGGCCATTTTGGGAACATACGTATGGCCAACTACTGTACCTTTTGAAAGATTCGTGATGTTTCGTGGTCTTGAACCAAACAAATTGTAGTAGTAGAGGGAAAATCAAATTGTTGTTTTAGGAATTGAATATACCTTTTGAGGTCAATGGATAATTTTTTTTTTTTTTTTTGTTCTTCACAATATTTTAACATATTTGAAATATTCAACATTTCAATAATATCATGTAATTATCTAATATTTTTGAATAGCGACTCTTTATGTTTCATTCTTCACAATGTTCTCCAGGATGTAGACCCTAACGATGAGAAATCAATGTTGCTTTTAGAAAGAATGGCCGTGATGAAGAACGGAAAGGTGTACAAGGTAAATATGTTAATCTTAGATGTAGGTGATTCTAGTCTTTGTTTTACAAACATGGATTTATTAGGGCAATTGTATTGCAATGAATTCAAAATTCAACTGGTTTAGTTTTATGAATTTATAAGAGGCTTGCACAAGAAAAAAATATAATTGAACACTATATGATGTATTATACCAGAAGTAGAAACACTTGTGTAATTAAGGTAGCAGTGCATCATGCAAAACATAAAACGTTCTTTATTAGAAAATTTAAATAAATGCAAATGTTTGGTTTTTTTTTTAAATTGATGATTCCATTAAAAAAAGATATCTTTTAAAACCACTTGCATAGAGATTGTAAAGTGGAAAATAGTACAATGTATCTGTTGTTAGATAAATATCATATATTGCAAAACTCAGTATTATGATGTAACGTTTGAATATATCAGCTGAAAATTTACACTGACCAACTGGCATGATACATTTATACATTTTAAGTCATCTTTTAACTTAAAAGTACAACTGTCATGTTGTTTAGCCAATATCCAGTAAATATTCTAGATTATCTTATAACTAAAAATAACAGCATGTTGCTCTGTCAATATCCGGTAAACAATGAACAGAAGATACAGTTTGGCTAATGCATACGCATGGCTAATGCATACGCAGTGAGCACAGTCAAAAGTAAAAGGCAAAAACATGATGTTGGTAGATAGATGATTTAGGAAGACGGAGGAATGAACATATAGATGATACGTATCTGAATTAGCGGGTTACAAAATGGCAGATGGGAAATTTAAAAATGTGTTGAACATCGTAATTTTTTGCAAATAATTTAAAAAAAATGTATTACATTAGAAAACTTGAAGTAAATAGATTTACATTATACACCAATTCGTAAATCCCATACCAAAAAGGAACAATCTTAAGAAAACTATATGTATGCTGGGTTTTTTTTCGTTACTGACAGGTTAAAGGTTTACATCCTGAATTGACAGCCATTGCCAATGCAAGCAGGCTAGACAAACATCCCTCATCATCTGAACAGGTATATTCTATGAAAGAGGTTTCAAAGCCAAAACAATAAAGGAATGTAACTTCCAAAAATGTACTATCACTATTTTCTACTTATATATACAGAGAGAGAGAGAGAGAGAGAGAGAGAGAGAGAGAGAGAGAGAGGGAGAGGGAGAGAGAGATAGAGAGAGAGAGAGAGACAGAGAGAGAGAGAATGATACATACCTTTTTCCATACTGCACCTTGTATTAGCCCGAGACACAGCCAGACGGCAAAAGGCTCAAGAGATGATACAGGGTGTAATATGGAAAAGAGTTAAGTATCGAAATTATAAAAGACGTAATAACTCTTGAATTACATAACACGTTGTTCTATGATGTATATATCATTACCTTAAATATCTACCTAAATTCTGAAGGTGGAAAACATAGAAGTTTAAAAAGGGGTGTGATACGGATCGGTATCAGCCCTGCAAAATGTTGTCAGTCCTGCATAATCCGTGTCAGCCCTTTAGACCGATAAGGGTATTATAATGTAAGCTGCATCGCATATGCAGAACCCCTGCACTTTTTAAATAGTATAGAATTTTATATTTTATTATATACCCATCAATTTTCCAATCTTATTACTGTCACCTTTACAGAGTGTGGTCTGATTTTTGCACTACTTTATTTACCATGTGGTGCCAGATTTATGTAAATATTCATTTACATGCAAATTACTTTTAAAAAACAGCATTTTAATATGATTGACTTGATAGTAAATATTTACACTATTACATTACGATAAAAATCTTGTACTTCTTTACATGCATAAGAATATTAATTACAAGTACATTTCGCCTACTAAGAGTAAAGTTTATTCATGCCTCGTTACTTCGGAAATAAACAAAACGGTTGGATAAATTATATCCATCATGCTAATTACACGAACCGTGCAGTAATGTTTACGCATTTACTTACTTTTATAATACTTGAGTAAAAATCGAAGTTCATTGTGACTTTATTATTTCATTCTAAATTATATTGGTTCATTTAGAGTATTGAGTAATGAATAAAACTTTTCTTTCGTTTTTCCCTTTGTCCAGAAAATGAAACAATTGTCATTATAACATGTCCAGTTTGTTTGTTTATATGAACTAACTTCAACATCAAATACTCCTGATATCAATATTTATTCAAAACGTTTATTCTCTAAATATCTCAACACTAAGCTGACATATGTTGGCGCAACTTAAGCAGTTCCTTTTTTTGCAAATATAATTTCTCGTCAAAGTGAAAGTAGTTGATCACCAGAACTAATTTAAGTCCTTCAAGTATATGGTAGTTCTATTGAGAATAGAGCATTCTCATATTATTTTGAGTTTTCTGATGGAATAATCTTTTATATTTCCCGCACATTCATGCAGTTAGCATTTTATTTTACCGAACAACAAATGATTATGCAAAAAACGTCGATTACTAATAATTTTTCGACTTTTCGAAAGCAACCACGTCGTGACTGTTTGATATCATATGTTCTAGTCTCTCTTTTCTTTCATAAATTCGAATCATAAATATTAAATCATTTTGATTTGTATCCATTGTATGCTGATGTCGACTTTTTCATACTTTGGTAAAAACATTTCAAAATTTCCGAAGAGGTGGAATATAACTGTATGACATTTATTCCATGGGAGATATAACGTTTTATTTGCACTGTCACGTGATTTTCTAGACCAATCAGATATCGCATTTTATAGAAAAATTATATTGAGGTATACTTATATTTATGGTTTTTGTCAATGCCCGCATTTGGTTCTTATTAAGTATATGATCACCCGTGTTGTTTTTGGTATAATAAAACAATATCAACAATTTTGAAAGCAGACGAGTGTTTCTTTTTTGGTTTATTTGCATTTTACGTATACTTGCATTCATTACAAACACGTTATATTGTTTTAGCAATGTTAATTTGTTTTCCAGGTAAATACCAAAAAGAGAAATTTTTGGATATATGCAAGGAAATGGCCAAAAGCCATCATACCATACACAATTGATACAAAAAGCATAGGTAAGACGTCCCATCTTTTCTCTATTAAAAGCTGCATAGTGCCGTTTCCAAATGAAAGTGTTGCTTATTGTTATTTTTTATTTGGTTGATCTGCAGTACAACAAAACAGTTACACTAACATCAATGAAGTAATCGGGATGTTCAATACTGACACCTGTTTAAAATGGCTACCACACACCCCGGAACTTGCTACGCAAGTTGGGCACAACAATTATGTAAAGTTCTCAGCTACATCTAGCAGGTAAGTATGCAAACATTTATAGCAATCATCTTTTTTCAGCAATTAGTCATATTTGGTTTTTTTTAATTGTTTTTTGGGGGTTGTTTTTTGTTATTGTTGGGTTTTTTTTTGGTAAACACAGTTAGTAGTATCGAAGTCAAATTTCTTTTAAAAGACAATATGTCTTTAAAAATACTTAAAGCTATAATGTTTGATGTCAGCCTATATAAGCATTGTGTTGAAATTTGATATTAATTGCAATCAAAATTCGCATCGATTTACTAGAAGAAAAAAAAAACACTTAGTGAAACAAGAAAGTGTCAAAGTATAAACTTCTGTATGACACAAGTTTTAATGCCAAAGTGGGTTGTTGGTTTACCCTATACAAAATCCCACGAGAAAAATCATATCCCGAATTATTTCGTACATTTGTAGTATTTACAGGTCCTTATATGAATTTTATCAACTTTTACTACCATATTTTTTACAAATCCAAACTCTACTTGCGTTAATGTGCTGAAGCTTTTCTAATGAAAAATATATATATAAAAAAAATAACGTAGCAATACCTGACTGCTAATGATTAGTGTTTCTGTACAGTTTCACAAAGATGGAATACTAAGCTGCAATTATCTGATTATCTACGTATTATGGTACATGTATATTGCTTCTAAATGTTCATTTCCTACTCTTCTAATTTGCACATGAAAAGTATATATGAGTTGTTATCAAAAACCTATTATTAAAAACATAGACATGACGTATGCCTTTATTATTACACCTACCATTTGGCGTGATAGAAAGTGAAACGGGAAGTCTTGACATGGCATAAACGAATGTGTACAAAAAGCAATTTGGACCGTAAACGTTCCGTACATAGTTTGATGACGAATGCAAACCCGCAGCCTACCTGAATTGGATATTCTGACGTCTGTGCCAATAAAAATTTCCATGTAAAAGTTCGATGACTTTCACCAAAACAATATATTCTAAAATATCTTTCATTTCAATAAATTTTTGTAATAATGAGAGCCGGTGTAAAACAGAATAATGACCCCCGTAGAATAATGACTGGGGTAATTTTTGACATAGAATATTAACCCCCGGTCATTATTATAGGTAGAAATAAATGATCCTTTTGCCTGAAGAATAATTGTCATTTTCATTAAAATGAGCTCTCTCTACGTAAAGAAAGGTGACTGTAGAATAACAACCCCCTAAAAATTGAAGTTTTTCAGTTTGGGGGGGGGGGGGTTGGGGGGGGGGTTGGTTGTTTTTTAGGGTTTTTTTTGTTTGTTTGTTTGTTTTTTTAATATTTATAAATAATCTCTAGAATATTGTAATTTTTATTGCGGTACACAGAAAGTAGAAGAAATTATAACTCATATTCAAGTACATTTGAGAGATGAGAGAATGTGGATACTGATGAAGTAAAAGAAATGAGAGAATATGGATATTTATGAGTGAAAAGAAATCCATTATAACGAGATACTACAGTGGCTGCTACAGGATCCTATAGCAGCCACTGTTAGATACTGACAAAATGTACCGAAGTATAATTGTTATCATAACGAGTAACATGCATCTCATTTGTACGAGTGAAAACACATTGAGATTAGTTCAAGATACAAGTCACAATATAATGAAAATCTGTTTATTTGCGATGACAGAATATACTCTATACATTGGTCATGAATTTTACTTCACGTAAATAATTTGTCCCTACAAAAAAGTACTGGATATGCAAGTGCAGCACCAAGAATTAATTACATATATTAAACCAAAATTACGAAAGTCTACTCCACTGTTAGGAACCATTTCTCGAATGATCTATCTACCATATCTGAAGCTCTAAAATACATTTTCTGTTTCACTTAAAAAATACAATTAAGAAAATCACATAAAAAAATTCAAAACCGATATTGGTCTCTGTTATCAAACACAAAAACTTTAAATGGTGCCTGACGGTCGTGGCAATTTTTAGACTGTATAAATCTCACCTGAAGTAAAAGCTTTGAATGTAGGAAACTTATCAATTTTAAGATCTGATGTTTAATTTGACTAAATTTGTTAACTACACAGCTTCCCTAAGTACTCAGTGTTAAATAACAACACGGTGATCACAGATGCAGTGTATTTACTTTAAAATAAAATTGAAATTAAAACCAAAGAATTAAATCTTTAATGTGAAATACATGTACATACCATTCTTTTTACTTTATCGACTTTTTAGATATAATATGTTTAAGCTATATACATGGAGTCAAGTACTCTGTTCACAATTGCTCTGGAAAAAAAATAATACAATTCCATTCTTGATCAGCATATACAACATTATGTACAGCAAATGTTTAGAATAACAATGTATATCTAATACAAAATTAACGTAAAATTAACTTTTCCCCAAGAATTCCACAACCCTACGGCCACTGCCTCCCTAGTCTTTAAACAAAAATAAAGGTCACTCTTCGTTTAACAGTTTTTTTTTTTTAATATTTGGGGTAACCCTTAATCTATTCTTGTTTATGGCAGGGGTCATTTTTCTACAGGGATCAGTTTTCTGTATGTTCGATGTGAAGAAAAATGACCCCTAGGTCTTTTTTCTTCAAAATAATCCAATTATTCTACAGCTGGGAATCATTATTTTATGTCGAAAAATGACCTCCAGTCATTATTCTATGGGGGTCATTATTCTTTTTTACACCGGTCGGAATAAGCCAAAGCTATCGTTTGATATCAACAACATTTCTATAAGGCTAATACAATCACGTCATTTGTCAATAAATCAACTCTTGTTTTCTTGATCGCCCAGCAGACAGTCTGATTAATCAATAATAACAAGTAAAAAAAGAAAAACAGGTGAGACTAAAGATTAGCTTGTTGATTCGAGAGAAATGTTTTACGATGAAATACAGAGTCATGCCACGCTTGATGAGTGTATGAGTGGTGTTGGCTTCCCCGTATGCCGTTATTTGCTTTTGGTTCTGTAAGCATATATAAGACCAATTTTTCATGATTGCGTAAGTAATATATTGGAAACCGAACGTCAAGATTTCAAAAATATTCTGCATGCAAGACAACACCAACCTTTACAGAAAACTTAAATGGACGTTAAAAATTGACGTTAAATTGACGTTGAATCCTGACGGTAATTTAAAGTTGATTCAGTGTATTATGACGATATTCAAATGTCTAAATCTGATTGAAATATGGATGAAATTTTGTTATTCTACTCTTCGTGTAATATCGTTTAAACTACAACACAAGTTGTTTTAAAAATTCTACACTGAATTACATAACAAACAATAAGTCAGCTAATTATATTAGGACACTATTAGAAAGACAATTTATTTAATCCGTGAAATTATTTCGTCATCGAAAGCAAGATTTTTGTCTTGCCCAGATGGCCGAGTGGTTAGCGCGGTGGGCGCTCACTGCTAGGAGAGAAGGTTCCAATTATAGGTCGTGAGTTCAAGGCAGAGTTGGAGCTCCAATATACTGAATTTCTCTAGCCTGTGTTTTATATGTACATTACCTGCAACGTTATTTTGACAAGACAAACGATAGAAGAAAATTTAAGCACGATAGGATATGATTAACGCACGATATAAGAGTATACACGCACGATATGATAGGATTGACACACGATAGGAAATGATAAACGATGTTTATAATAAACGTCTAGTCGCGTTAAACGATTTTCACGATTAACCTGATAATGACAAATTTGAAAAAAAAACACGTTTAAATCAAGATTTACGTAGAATTTCTTGTTATTCACAATTACCGGGATATCAATATTCGCTGCATTATTAAAAAAAAATGTAAAAAACGACCAGTTTACTTGTTTAAACAATCATTGTGAGTTTAATTGATAAATATATGATCTGTATTGTAAAAATTGTTTTCATTACCAACCACCCTAACCGATCGCCGCGAAGATGTCAGCCCGAGATTAATTCACATGGAAAATAACGCAATGAACGGGTTCAATTAAAATAGAACTCTTGACCTAGATAAACATAAAATATATAATGAATACATTTCTTCATAAGAAAACTATATATGAAAAACCCTTATTGCACTCAACCACTTTTTGTTTGTCTATTGAAGCTTATCTTTTTTTAATTACATATCTAACGTAAAATATATCATAATTTTGCAATTTGTTTTATAAACGACATGAAATCAATTGACTTTAAATGCAACCTCAAACGACTAAGTAAGCTTTCACGTGTCATGTTCTGTTATGACGCGTTCGTATGTTATAACGTTGATATAAATATGATTTGTTTTTGACATTTTGTTTTGTTGCTGGCATTTATGTTGTTTGAAAACGTTTCAGTTTATGTTCTTCAAGACTTGGATATACTGGTCGAAGTGCTCAACCTATTAGATTGAATGAACCCTATTGCATGCATGTAAGTATTATGTTATTTTGTCCTGATATATTGCGCCTTATAAACATAAAGTCATACACTTTCATTTTTACATTTAACGCGTACAGTGTATGGTACAACGTATACATGACGCAGCTCATGTTCTCACATCGCACTAAAATTCAAAGTATACACCAGCAATATTAACATTGTTTTAACCCACTTAAGTATCAGCAGACAGATCAATTGAGCTTTTCTGATGGGTTTTTTGTCCGGCATCCTTTTGTCCACGGTTAGCGTGTTTAAACACGTTTTATGTCTTACCCAAAAACCAAGAAGCTTCGCGAAAGCGCTACCTATGTTGTTGAAAGTACTTAGAGCACTAAATTTTGGACTAGTTTAAAGTGTTCCTAATTTGAAAAGAAGAATGACACAGTTTTTTATAGTTTAACGAAGCAAGCGTTTTACTGATATTTTAACTAATTGATGAGGCGACAAATTTGATGGTAAAAACTTAACTACCAGTTGTTTGAAAAACAAAAGCAAATCAAAAAATGGAATAATCTAGTATATTGCACAATAAAACGAAATCGTGTCCTTGGTTCTCAATGCATTAAAAGCAGGTTCATTATGATGATATCGGTGATTTTGTGACGAGAATATACATACTTGATGAAACATACTACAAATTCATAGTTAAAACAAATTTATCTTCTTAACCAAACAGTTATTGCTAGTTGTAGACAATACAGTTACGTTGATACATTTTTATAAAGCGCGATTAAAGGAGTTTATTAATTTGTGACTTTTGTAAATTAAACTTAGTTTATTTTACTTGAGGGATGATTGGATTTCCACTATCGTTTATGTGAACCGACTAGAAAGATGATAAATGTCATATGTATTCTTATAATCGACGCAATCTGCCTTTTTTGTATTCATATGTGCACATTCTAACAATAGCTAGGCAAAAGCAAAATTTATGTTTTAATTTGTGATTATTTCAAATCATTTGATAGACATGAATTGAAAGATAAAATGCATTTGATATCAAAAGAAATATAGGATATTGACTTATCTTAAACAAAACATGTTCGATTTTCAAAGCTTCACTTACATTAAAGATATTTTAAACCTAACTTAATTTTAGGTTCAAAGTGCAACAGCTGCTATAACAACAGTAGTTAGATAAACATGTGTAATAGTATGTACAGCTGTATATATAGAAAATCAGGACAGTATCATGGGGCAAAAGTGTTAACCCTACCGAACGTAATTTATAAACCAGATATCTTCTTAAATAAGGAGGTTGGCACCTGAAATACCAGTAATGTCAATCATTCAAAACCATCTTGGATATAAAGATTAAGACCTAAAATGTTCATTTTTTTTGTTTGTGACCTATGTCACATGCTATGCTATTTTGGGGAAAAATGGGGTCCAAAACAGAATTGATAATTTTCCGGAAATCATTGCTATAGTTTGAAATGGAAATTGATTATTTGAAAGCAAACCAAATATTTATAGTTTGACATGTTGTTTAGTTATGATTTCCATACAGTATGAAGCTGAACTCATGTTGTGACTATAAAAGTGATATCCAAGTCAAATTTTAAAAACCTTGCTTTACTGATGGCTTCAAATGCCAGTACATAATGAATACAGCAGCAAATGTAAAGATTTTTTACAAAACTTTGAGTAATCAAATTAAAACGCAAATAAATAAAAAAAAATATAAGAGTAATGCCAACTTTCCAAAACTGTGCTTACAAATAGACGTACATTTAATGTCTCATATAAAAGTAAAAATAGTAGGTCAAATCTCCAAAAATTGAGATATGACATGAAATAAGCTAATTTTAGGCAAAAATTGGAGTTAATTTTTTCTTGACCTCATGAAATATAAACTAAATATTTCAAAATAATTTTATAGAGATTGGCGTAATACACAAACTATCTGGAAGTTAGTTTGCGCTGAAACTTAAGATGCTAAAGTAACAGTACTCTAAAACTTTTGAGTTATGAAAATTGTTCATTTTCTTCTTCAAAACCTTCCCCAACAAAATATTGTCTAGAACTTAACTCTGTAAATATATTATTTTCTTTAAATAATTTTTTTTAATAAAGTTTATTTGGCATTGCAAAATATCAATATACAAATATATTGATATTTGATGCAAAGTTTTTAAATGAGAGGTGACATAAAATAGGTACGCAAATAGAGAGGAGCGAACCACTTTAATCTCCCGGCAAGTTGGTGAACAATAAATGTTTGGACGTATCTTATACGGTTGTTGTCTGGGAACCTCGAGGCTCAGTTTATATTGGATGAACGTGTACCGTTTTAAAATACAAAATGTTGATTTTTTTTTGATTTTTTTTTTCTAGTTTTTATTCAAATTGAACTTGCAAATAGAACAAAATTATGCTTTCCCTGAGATTACTATATTTTTAAGAAAAAATCTACTGCAGTTGTTAATACTATAAATAGAATATGAGATACGTTAGAGAATGTTAGATAGTATTTCAAGTATACTAGTATCTTTAACAACATACACCAAAGCATGATATGTCATTTAAATACATGTATCATAGCAGAGCATTAAACTCTCATACCATTGCATTTGAATCTCACCGTAAATCATAAGATGCTCATTCGTCATAGCATATCATAGCATACTATAGCATTGCATACAACATGCTTTCAACTCAGTTTATGTTTACATAGCAGATTAGTAGTGGAATTATTTTTTTAAATATTTGACTTCAAAATGTTGGAAACTCTTCTTTATATGGAGGCATTTTTTTTTTTTGCTTAAATAGCATTGCTTAGCATACCATATCACATATCATAAGGCCCTTTAATTCAATTTATCATAGCATAAAATACAAATCTCAAAGCATATCCTTTTACGTCCCATAGCATATCATTGAAATTTCATACAATAGCATAGCATAAAAGTGTGAAAAATATGCACGAAATGACACAACTACCGGGTTAACCTCAACTTCACGATGAAAACTTCAAGCTTAAACTTAAAAGGTGAAATTTGTTTTGGAACTCCAAAAAGTGTAGAGTTAATGAGCTATAGTGCCCCAAAATGAAGTTTTAACGCATGTATTCCAAACAACATGAAAACAAGCTTGCTAACCGTTTTCCAATACTTTCAGTTCTTTGATTACATTTTATATTTCTTGTCCATGTGATAATTCAACTAATCTTGGTGCGACCATCATGGGTTAAGGGGAAATAATTTTATTTGAATGTAGAATCACGCCCCTATCAAGGGAAGATAATTAAAAATATTAAAAATATAATGCTATTTTTTCTCCAAAATCTTCTTCTCAGAAACTATTTAGCAAAACAAATGAAATTTGTCAGCGAGTAATTGCAAAATCGGGTTAGATATAGTTAGGAAGAAAAAAGTGTATGAAAATTTCTATACCATATTATCTGTTAATTAAGCTATGTATTTTGGTATCAGTATTCGCATGCAATATTCTGGATTAAGAAACATAAGCATACATCCCCTATTATACTACATTATACATGTCTAAGAGAGTCTTGGTCCTCATTTAAAAAAAAATCAATTCAAACTTTTTAAAAAGCGCTTTATATGCACCTGACGATAAGTTTACTTAGTTTCGGTTAGCAGTTTACAAACATTTTCAATACACCTTTTCTGCAGAGAGTATTTTATATAACATATAACATTTTATATAACATGCGTTACGTTTCTCACGTACTGTTAGTTACTTGCATAAAGCTTAACGTCACATTGTCAAATATATTTATCTAAAAGAGTTGTATTTTTATTCATTGTTATTACGCAGCAGTGTTAAGGTGTCCCGATGCTAAAATACGGCTGGAAAACGATATTTTTTGAATCATCGCAAAAATACTTTGACCGGGAGCATTTCTTAAGATCTCTAATACATTTATTGACACCGATGTGAAACATTATATTTGATGCATTTGTGTGACGTCATATGTACTTTGTAATCACGTGACGGGCGAATCCTAATATTGCAAACTATCTATTTAAATCGCATCGGCGAAGGTGATTAATGACATTATATCATACATATTTTTAAGAAAAATCCTTTGTTAAATCATATACTTTGAAGTTCTTGCTTGGGAAAGAAATAGATATTTCATTTATGAAAGATATTGTTGAAAAATTCCACAAAATCATCAAAATAATGCACATTTTTACTAATCAAAAGCGATTTACAAAAAATTGGGGTAAATCCGTAGGTTTCCCAAGCACGATTCACATTGGTACTTATATTTTCTACCAATTTTACGCAAAATATCCTAAAATTGTGTGGATCTTTCACCTGCGCCAAGCTTGTTTTAAATGCATCAAAATTTCTTCATTCAGTTGTTTACACGTAACAGGGAGAGTCTCCAAACCACTAGTTTATGAATAGTCTTTTACTTAAAACGAAGCTTTAAAACTGCCGATTATATTTGATACTGGTTTTTAATATAAATAAATTCTGTACGTCTAGCATTAACGGCAGCACCCACGTAAAGAAAACATGCGGTATTATACTGGTTTGATATAATTCACATTTAGCGTTAAGATACATTCCCTGAGAACTATCGACAAGAATGCAGATCGTGACGTCAAAGTCAATTATGACGTCATATCGTATGAAGTACAGACAAGTGACTTTCTACATATCGCTGTAAAATCCATCGGGAAGCCTTAACATGCCCGCGTAGTGCAGACACTAGATGCTAAATAATACGAAGATCACATATTACATGCACATCTAAGTTGTCGAGCATGAAACCATTATGAATATAATGAAAATATCGGTGTTGCTTGTACAAGGGTAACATACTTTTCAATCAGCTTAAAATTGTCAAGACAAAAAAAGTGCTTACCATTCAAATATGTGTTCACATCACACTGATATTATCTGAGTATAAATAGTCTAGTTTGACGGTAATAGAATTTACATTGTTACCAGTCTCTATGTACGGTAAAAATTAACTCCAACTACTGCGTAAAATTAGTTTAGTCAGACAGTTGATGAAAAAAGCTTTATGTTTGTAAGCTATGCAACAGTATATTTGTAAGTACGTTCAGATTTGAAAATCAGATATTATAAGATTTTTTTTCTTTCCGGCGAAAAAAATAACCATAATGCAAAACAGTGTTTGTTTAATCATATATCTAGTTTTTTTTCATTTTTCCTCAACCCATAGTTGATTTTGTACATGCTATTTTAAGGTGCAGACCATTGGCCACGAGATGATGCATGCTGCGGGGTTTGAGCACGAACAAAGTCGGAGCGACCGCGATGATTACATACGTGTGATTAAAGAAAACTTTAACTTTGCCGCTTTTTCCCAGTTGGCGAAGGAAAATACCACTATTCATAACCCGTACGACTATGAAAGTGTTCTGCAATACTTTCTAACGGTATGTTTTTTTTTTTGTAAATTAAGATTGATTTATCTCAATAGCATAACTTGATCTTTTATAAATATCTTAATCGTTACACGGTTGTAGAAAGTGTATGTTTGACTTACCTTTTTTGAGTATCATGCATTTGTATTAATTTCAAATAAGTTCTAAAAATCCATTGTAGCAATACCAAAAGATAAAAAACAACAATCAAAATTATCTAAATTTCGAAATACATGTATAGGGAAAATACATTTTATTATTCTGTTTTATTGAGTGTACACTTGATTAATGTGTTTGTTACTCGGAAGTAATATTTAAAGCGACATGGTGACGTACAAACCCACTTTTACACGAATTGTTTCACGTGTGCAGTTATAAGACTGAAAAATCTGTCTTGTTCCTCAGTTTATTGTTGCCTCCTCGTGAGAGGGTGAAAATACTGAAAATAACAACAAATAACATAAGTACATACTCGCATAAACATTATTATACAGATGACAAATGTAATGAGCAGTTAAAAATACGTGTAACAGATCCACATTTTACACTATGCCAAAATTCGAAAAACCATGAATATGGAAGTTTTACACTGTAAAATCATTAATTGCACATTTGTTAAGCACACTTTAACTGATAAAACATTTTCATAGAAACTTGTACTGTCTAAATGATAAATCTGGCATATATAACAAAATTATAGATGACCAAGCCATATTTTACACTATCCTATACACACTTGCAACACGAGGTTTTTAAAGATGAGGTATCTATGCAAGAAATATGATGCAAAATATGTAAAAGAACGTTTATGCACGGCATCTGTAGTATTGTTAACAAAATGCATATAAACTAAACTTACTCTTTGGCTCACAAAGGATTGGAGGACAAAAATAATAGCGTAAACATTTTCGGCGGCATTGTAGCACTACCTTGTATAAAACAAAACCAATAACGTAGAGTAAACAAAGTAGAAAAATCCCGGAATAACAATTCCGCCACACTCCCCTACTGATTTCTATCAGAAATCACTACACATATAAACTTAATTGTGAAAAACATTCTTACTGACACATATAAAGGTATAAGTATATGAGAGGCACCCGTTACATACATGCAAAATCTACGTTTATGAGATTTACATATTGAGAACTACAAGATATTAATATGAAAATACATCCTAATTCACTTCGAGCAGTCTTACAAGGTAACAAATGGGACGAACATAAGATAGTCTAGAGCCGTTCCGAACTATGGTAACCTTGACTTTTCGAACCTTTGAGTCTTTGCTGTAGAACACTTCGTCCACGACTCCCAAGGGCCACTGGTTACGGTGAGCATCTTCTTCTTTCATCAGAACAACATCTTCCTTATTGACTTCTTGACCTCCACTATGCCACTTAGCGCGTTTCTGTAAAACATTCAAGTACTCTGCCCTCCAACGTGACCAGAACTGATCTGCCAATCTCTGCACAAGTTTCCATTGACTACGCAAGGCATCTTTGGTCCCGAACTCCGGCACACTGAACGTAACATCTGGTTGTTTCTGCGTTAGGATTAATGTTGGTGAAAGAACAGCTGGTGCCTCCGGATCTGAAGAAACTGGAACGAGTGGTCTGCTATTAACAATGGTACATACTTCCGCCATTAAGGTTGACAGGACTTCATGTGTTAAGTCAAATGATTTGTTCTCCAAAAGAAGAGCATCCAGAATACGTCGAACCGATCCAATCATGCGTTCCCATACGCCCCCGAAGTGGGAGGCATGGGGAGGGTTAAATATCCATAAGGCTGAGCTCTTTGACAGCGCCAATGAAATTTGTTCCTCTATCGGAACGAATTTGCTGCACGGGGCCTCGCAGGGCTATGAATCGTCTTAAGCAGTTGATGAATGAGGCTGAACTGACCTCTTCGACAAGCTCCACATGTATTGCACGCGATACCAAACAAGTGAATAAAACGCCCCATCTCTTGGAGTTTGCCGAGCCGCCTCTAGTACGTCTCGTCACCACCGACCAAGGTCCAAATACATCCAGTCCAACATAGGAGAAAGGTGGGGCCTCTTTCAGTCGATCTTCAGGAAGGTCTGCCATCTGAACCCACCCAAAGTTCCCGCGGAGCCTCTTACAGGTGACACAGTGGTGGATTTCTGATGAAACCATTCGCTTGCAGTTGATAACCCAATAGCCTGCAGACCTAATGGCACCTTCGGTCATCTGCCTGCCTTGGTGATGTATCACAGAGTGGTAATGACGTATCAGAAGGACTGCAATGTGGTGACCCTTTGGAACTATAATGGGATGCACCGAGTGGTTATCCTCACTCTGGGTCTGTCTGCGATGGATACGTCCGCCGACCCGTAGAAGACCATCGCTATCTAGTATCGGATTCAAGGGCAGGAGGGGGCTGCTTTTAGGTGGTTCACATCCATTTCTAATGGCCTGGATTTCTTCATGGTACATTTCAGACTGAGCTTCTTTAACGATGAGTTTCTCTACAGACTCATATAAAGTAGGATCCTTCGGTACTGCTGAGGTTTTGGTCCTTCTAACGAATGTTTTCAATGTGACGAGGGCTCTCACAAGACTTTTCCATGATGAAAAACGAGAAAAACGCTTTGCACCTAACACAAAATTCACGATTGTCTTTACTGTCACTACCTCTTTCTTTAACTCTTGGTCACTCTCAGCATCAATGAGGGGATAGTGTTCGTTCGAATCATCAAGCTTGATGGTGTGTAGAAAGTCAGGTCCCCTTAGCCACATACTTGTAGAAAGGTCTGAAGTCGTAAACTTGCGAGTGGCAATGTCCGCAGGATTTTCATCTGTTGGCACGTGGTTCCATTGTTCTGGTCCACAGAAAGCTCTGATACGACTGACTCTGTTGGCTACATATACATGAAATCTTCTAGTTTCTGCCGATATATATCCAAGCACCACCCGACTGTCGGAGTAGAAGTGGAAATCTTCTTTCTTGAGATTAAGTTATTCTTTGGCTACCTCAGCCAACTCAACAGCTACCACAGCGGAACACAACTCCAATCGTGGTATGGTATGGCCATGACTAGGTGCTACTTTGGCTTTTCCTAGGAGAAATCCAATATCGGATGAATCTTCATTCATAGTCTTGATGTATGCCACAGCAGCAATGGCATCTTTGGAGGCATCACAGAACACATGTACTTGGACGCCGGATGCTTGAACTAATGAGAATCTACCGTACCTCCTCGGGATTTTAATGTATTTTAAATAATGCAGTGATTCCACCCAATTCTCCCATTGCTCTCGAAGGGATTCAGGCAGTGGATCATCCCAATTAGTTGAACTAGAAGGCTGCATCATCTCACGTAGTAGAACTTTTCCTCTGAGTGTAACAGGCGAGACAAAGCCTAGAGGGTCAAATAGACTATTTATCATTGAAAGCACCCCTCTACGGGTGTAAGGTTTCATCTCCTTGGATATTTGAAAGTTGATCTCGTCAGATTCAATGTCCCATACCACACCAAGAGTCCTCTGTGTTGGCAAAACATCGGATCCCAGGTCCATGCTCTTTAGGTCCTTAGCAAGGTCATTCTGGTCGAATTGTTTGAGAGCTGACTTCGAGTTAGATGCAATCTTATGAAGACGCAGTTTTCCTCCATCCATGAGTGCCCTTTGAGTTCTTTTCATGAGGCTCACAGCTTGATCTTCAGACTCGCAGCTTACAAGTCCGTCATCAACATAGAAATTGTGGAAGACAAAATCCTGGACGTCTGAGTCGGCATCAATAACAGATCGGTGTAAGCCATATGTGGCTACTGTAGGTGATGGGGAGTTTCCAAAGACGTGGACCCTCATCCTGAATTCGTCTAGGGGCTTTTCAAAGTCGTTTTCTTGATGCCACAGGAAACGTAAATAATTACGGTCAGGCTCGTCAACTCTGAAGTTGTGGAACATTTGCTCAACATCTGCAGTTATAGCAACGGTGTTCTGACGAAAGCGAAGGAGGATACCCTGCAGACTATTTGAGAGGTCCGGTCCTTTCATAAGTACGTCGTTCAATGACACTCCACCATATCGGGCTGATAAATCGAACACAACTCGAATGGAACTCGGCTTCTTGGGGTGGTATACCCCAAACATTGGGAGGTACCAACACTCTTGGCCTAGAGGCATCTGTGGTGCCTTCTCTGCATGCTCGTGTGTGAAGATTTTCTCCATCAACTCAAGGACGTGTTGCCTTTTCAATGGATCACGTTGAAGACTAAGATCAAATGCTTTTGCACGTTTCAGAGCTTGTGCCTTATTGTTAGGTAGAACCGGTCTTGATTGACGAAACGGAAGCGGAGCCGACCAGCGCCCGTCATCTTCCTTCTTAAAGCCGTTTTCCATTAACTGAAGGAATGCTTTATCTTCGATAGAGAGTCCTGCTTTCTCATCATGTTCTGTCTTCACAAATGTATTGTCAGGAATTTGAAATTTACTGTCACACGGTTTGAACAGAGAGTGTCTCCCATTCTGTAGCACAAATGTCTTGTTTACGTTTATCACATTGGTGTGGTGTAGATTTGTCATACACACTTGCCCAATAATGACCCATCCGAGTGGAAGTCTCTGACCAATTGGAAGGTCTCCCTCACCGAGCCTCTGGTCCAAGACATGATGAGCGGTAACTACATCTCTGCCGATGAGAAGTTCGATTTCAACGTCTTTCATTACTGTAGGTATGAATTGAGCAATCTCTTGAAGATGAGAATACTGGCGTGCGATGGCGGGAAATGGAATCTCATCTCTGTTCTTTGGTATGTCATTGCACTCGATGATGCTAGGTAAATCCAACTTGCATGTGGAATCCAATGACTCAATGACATAACTGCGACTCTTCCTTCCCGAAGCAGTGAATCTTCCTGCACAAGAAGAAAGTACATATTGGTGTTCCATACTTCCAGGTGAAAAGAAGTCAAAGAATGGAGTTGTCGCTAATGAATGACTACTCTGATCGTCTACGAGAGCGTACACAATGCGTGACTTGTCTGGAATTTCTTTAAGGTACACTCTCACTGGTATGATCTTTGCACAAGATCTACTGGTGCCACTTGGTCTGCCACAGATCTGGGTGCAGGCGCTTTTCACTGTCTTTCCTGCTAAATGCTCCCCTACATTGGGGTTTGCATCCACATGAAGCGCGCTGGGGTGAGATGCTTCTCTACAGATATCACACTGCACATTTACTTTGCAGTTAGCTGCTCTGTGTCTCTTGGGTCCACAGCATTTGAAACAAATGCCGTTTGTGAGGATGAATTTCTTGCGTTCCTCAAGTGGTTTCTTGCGGAATGCTGAACACTGATTTAACAAATGGCTGATTCCATGTAATGGACACAGTAGTGCGCCTTCTGAGCCTGTTGCCCCTGTAGTAGTTTCCGTTTTCTTGATGACCACGGTAGGCAGTTTCCTTGATGAACTGCGGTCACTTGAGCTTGTGTTCACCTTCTCAGAACGGTCAAACTGAAAACTTGGGTCATTGCGTGTTCGTGCTGTGTCATGTATGAATTTGACAAATACGGAAAATGGAGGAAAAGTGCTCCCGTTTTGACGTTTGAATCTACTGGCTTCCGTGACCCACTTGTCTTGCAAGTTCCATGGCAACTTTGAGGCAATAGGGTTTATTCCTGTAGAGGAGTCAAAATAGCCAAAAAGGATAGAGTACTGTGGTTGTTCCTTCACAGAGGCTATTTCGCTTACTAAATCAGCCAGGTCAAACAAGCGTTTGTTATCGTTGCCAGCAATCCTCAGGAACGATGAAATACGCTCTTTCAGACTCCTTTCGACCATCTCTGGTGACCCGAATCGCTCTTCAAGTCTTTCCCAGATCTTCTTCACAGCCAGGGCCGGGTTGTCGGCATTGCACGCACGAATGCTATTTGCTTGTTTGGAAGATGTAGGGCCAAGCCATCTGACAATCAAGTCGAGCTCTTCAGTTGCAGTAGTGCCTAGCTCTCTCATTATCCCTTTAAAGTTCAACTTCCAAGATACATAGAGCATTGGATTGTCATCATACTTAGTTAGTCTTGACATAAGTAGGTCCTTTTTTACCAAGAACTTGGTAAACTCCGTCATTTGGTCTGGCACACTGGGTGGTGATAAGGCAGGTTCTTGGCGTGCTGCGGAATTTATATTTACATTATTTGAGTTCTGTGGGTTCACAGGGTGATTGTTATTCACATTATTTGAGTTCTAAGGGTTCACAGAAGATGGAATAATCCCATGATCTTCATGTAGCGATGGACGATTTGGGGTAAATGGCACTGCTTCTGGTCTTAACACCGTATATCTGGGACATGGATTGTCCGGGTCATCATGTGAGGGATTGACGATGTGTTGATTGTCAGTATATTGATTAGGAAGATTTCTTATGTACTCTTCAGTGCGCGAGCGTCTTGTGCGAGAACTCTTTGAGTCTTCCTTATTGGGTGTGTAAACATCCCGCATGACTTCTATCTTCTTTTCGTTCATCTCGACTTCACACGCAGCTTTCGATAGCTTCAGTCGTGCATCTAACACTGCTTTCTCCTTCAGAATCATCACTTCTTCGGCGATGTATTTCAACTTCACACGAGATGCATTAAGCTTTGCTTCAGCCCGTTGAAGATAGGAGCTAGACCTCCGGGATGTCCCACTTGAACTAAAACTGTCCTCTCCGAGAGATGGAAGGTTGTGACTTGAATATTCTGAGGGGGCTCTCTTGGGGCTTCCTTTTCTACTCGGAACTCGAGGTGACCTTGGGTTGTTTGCCTGTGTTGTGGAGCTTCCACTCGGTTGCACCAAAGATTTCAAGTCTGTTTCTTGAGTGAGCTCATCTAATCTGAAGAGTGCTGCTCCGACTTTTGCTTTCACTGAGTCCATTATCAACCGTTGGGCTGCCATTTCATTAATACTTTCATTGGTACGCATTGATTGCAAGTATGCAACGAAATCTTCCGAACACTTACGGTATGCTTCATAGCAAGACTTTAAAAGATTCTCATAAGTGTCTGCATTTGGTCTGCTGATAGATCCTAAGTCGAGCAGCTTAATGTCATCTATGCATCCATCAATCTCACGCTTGATTTCACGAATCTTAAACAGGTGTCTGTTAACTGTTGACTCATATAGTTCTTGTCCATATGTTGACAAAGGCCGCACACGAGTCATCTCTCTCTTCGATTCTGTCTCCAGTTTCAGGCTCATCTTGACCGACAATGAAAGCCAGATATTTTCACTGTGCAGTTATAAGACTGAAAAATCTGTCTTGTTCCTCAGTTTATTGTTGCCTCCTCGTGAGAGGGTGAAAATACTGAAAATATCAACAAATAACATAAGTACATACTCGCATAAACATTATTATACAGATGACAAATGTAATGAGCAGTTAAAAATACATGTAACAGATCCACATTTTACACTATGCCAAAATTCGAAAAACCATGAATATGGAAGTTTTACACTGTAAAATCATTAATTGCACATTTGTTAAGCACACTTTAACTGATAAAACATTTTCATAGAAACTTGTACTGTCTAAATGATAAATCTGGCATATATAACAAAATTATAGATGACCAAGCCATATTTTACACTATCCTATACACACTTGCAACACGAGGTTTTTAAAGATGAGGTATCTATGCAAGAAATATGATGCAAAATATGTAAAAGAACGTTTATGCACGGCATCTGTAGTATTGTTAACAAAATGCATATAAACTAAACTTACTCTTTGGCTCACAAAGGATTGGAGGACAAAAATAATAGCGTAAACATTTTCGGCGGCATTGTAGCACTACCTTGTATAAAACAAAACCAATAACGTAGAGTAAACAAAGTAGAAAAATCCCGGAATAACAATTCCGCCACATCACGAGTTCCACATATTTTATATTATATACACAGATGAACTTTTGAAACATTACGGTGTTCTATAGTAAATAAATAAAATTTAAAAGAGAAAAAGAATTAAGCGTTGGACCAACACAAACCTATTGAGTTTTCTTCCACTTCATAGCCACGCAAGCGCGGGGGAATGTAAAATTTTAATACTACAGCGTGACATACATCATGAGCCACAAGCCTTTCATTGAAACATGATGTCTGGTATCCCACCGTAAACGTCGTGTGCTTTGCATGAACAACTGTATATTCTTCTTTTGAATGTGCTTATGTCAAAAACTATAGTCATATTTAATTTTTGTTTTAATAATTATACTTAAAAAATAATAATAATAATATGCAAACACTGCTAAGCAACTTACTTTTAATTTGAAAAGTAGTATCAATTTTTTTTCCAATGAATTTTTTACACTTTAAAACTGTTCACATACATGTAAAAATGATCGTCACCAAACTTTGAGAGATTGTTGATATAGTACCATGATCACTTTAAAACCCAAATATCTAGTTCTGACACTTGAAAGTCGTGAAATTGAATTCAGTTAGCCATTGCGCTAAAATACCGGAAATGCCCAAGCTGAAGATTGTTGACATGGCGTGAGTGAACGAGGAATAAAAAAACCGGTGCTCTGGACAAACTCGAAACGGGCCCAATTAGCGAATGCAAAACATTAAGTATGTTAAACACAAACGATCAGCTATACGTTGGGATCTTCAAAAAAGAGATAGATAAGTACATCTTCAAGATTATTTATCCATAATTGATATCCGTATGACGGGGCTATAACTTATGCAGTTTACTTGACGTATAAGCATCTTTCAATACATAATGTATAAACAAGACATGGTATATGTTGTTCCTTGCCACCAGTGTGACTCAACTGTTACATAACATTTTAACACATTGTGTAATATTATATCTTATATATAAAATAATATTACGTAATACTTTAATTAAAATTTACTTGATTATGTCACACTTCTGCCTTTGATCTTAATATGATGTAAGTATAATTAATTAATCAATTAATTAATTTCCGAATAGTAATACATAATAGTTTACATATAAAAGTTTTATTAGTTTGTTGTATTGAGAAACTGAAATCGAAAATTGGTTACGTAATAACGTCAAACAAATTCCTTGTGGTCTGAAAACGCATATACAATAAAGACACGCATAAAAAAGAAGAAGCAAATGAAAAAAGAAAATAAAAAAAAAATAACACTGGAAAGGTGGATGGGAGGTGGTGGGTTCTTAACGAAACGGTACAAAGGAACAGTTTTCAAAGGTGTTACCCGTACGGCGTCCTAAGGTGGCAGGGGACAGTTTTTTTGGTACAATTCATTGTAGCCAAGGGATGCATGTCTTCGGAACTCTGTAACTAGAATTTCCTCAGTTCCCATTCAGCACAAATACCTTTAATTCACTCTTTATAAGGCCAATCACCAATTTCTGAAGAAAATTACTAATCAAAACCTGTAAAATTCTCTACATACTGGTTTTTATGAGATTTTGACCCTTTCATATTTTGCTAATTTTTCATGATTTTTCAGCTTTTTAGACCTCCCCCAGCTAATTCCCTGCAGAGGGTTGACCTTCCGTACCGCGTGCATGTTGCACTATCACATGTCACAAACTTACCGGTGTATAGTTTTCAATGTCCCATCCACCTAGTTTTCGTGTTATTTTACCTCCCGTCTGTAACTTGCAATTTCACTGTGTAAAGTCAGCACAACAGTCATAGCCGCAGGTTTCGCATTTTACTTCTGATTCTCATGTACCTAGCATAAGGGGCCTACATATTGCATATCAATTTCAACAAGAGACACCCCTCTAACTAATGATAATCATTAAAAATCATTTCATGAATTTTAGCAACACTCATAAGCCTTCAAGTACAGCAACTCTCAATTTTACAAAAATATTGACGGGTACTTTATTCGAAACTGTCCCTTGCTACCTTTAAGATACACTAACATTCTCTGAAAAGTCATCTTGTCTTAAAATTAAAAAGCTTATGCTATTCTGAAAAAAGTACACCACATTTGGCCAATTCCATTGAGGTTTAAGAAAAATATGGCCATTTAAGTGAACCTGCCATTTCCACTTTCCTTTATTTAACACAGATTCACAGGGCTCTCCATAAATAAAGCATCTTTACCTAATCTTTTAGAGGTCAACTGTTGTTCAACCTCCTTAAATAAGAAACCTTATTCAATACTACATACATCTGCTTGATATTATCATGATAAAAGCATCACATCACTTAGAAATCCCTTTACATGTATACCCTCCCCCTATCTTTTGATTTTCACATGAAACATTAGTTTGAACACTTTAACCTAATATTATGAAACTTGTGGCAGTTTCCTTGAGTCATTTCTTACACATAATTGAAAACAACCATCACTGGTATTTAAAATTGATCTTTTTTGGTAAATGGATAATTTGTAGCATTTTTATTCACAAAAAGTCATGTCGTCCTACATGTGATTTCTTGTTTTCATGAAAAACTAAGCCTATAATCATATTTAGTGGATATCTTATATAGTGTGGTTTCTAGTCTCCTTTTAACTTTGCTAAATTAGTGAGACCTACAAGTGTGATGTGTGCGTTTAATTAAAATGAAAATCAAACACATCCGCGTACCTGGGGACGGCTGAGAATTCCATGAAAAATGTTCAAATTTTACATGTTTTTCTACATTTTTGATGCATATATACGATAAAAGGGTAAAATATGTTGTTTTTTATTCATTTCAAGAGTAATTATCATAGCAGATGTTATTTCAAGGTCAAATGTACATTTACATATCCTACATGTAATGGTAATGGAGTCCATTGGAAAGAAGGGGTGGCTTTTTCAATTCTGTAAATACATCTAAAATACCATTTTTTGATAGGAAGGAGCAAAAACTTGAGTTTTTTGACATATTGTATACTTTGATAACTGCATTTGTCTACATGTAAAGTTCATTTGAAATAAAAATATGCTGTTTTAAAAAAAAATGGGTGATATAAGTCAGGTGGATTAATGTTATTTCATGAAATCAGACAGCAAAATGGCTGCAAATTCATAAATTTAATGATTTAATTGATAAAAACTGTTTTAAGTATTTATTCTTATCTCAGTAATTAACTTAAGCCTATTAATTGTCATCAGGATAGGAAATGCCTACTCTCTAAGCCAATTTACTCTAGTGGTGGTCATTCTACACATTTAAGAGGGAGCTACTCCCCTTGAATATTTTAGCTAAGAAATCATGCCATGACATCTATAGCCAAGAAAATCATCCATTTTCACAAAATGTATTACTTATGGTACAAAATCCACTCAAAATTACACTCAAAGGAGAAATATGAAAATACCATGTAGTCTTGAAGGTGGCAGGGGACAGTTTTTTTGATACAATTCATTGTAGCCAAGGGATGCATGTCTTCGGAACTCTGTAACTAGAATTTCCTCAGTTCCCATTCAGCACAAATACCTTTAATTCACTCTTTATAAGGCCAATCACCAATTTCTGAAGAAAATTACTAATCAAAACCTGTAAAATTCTCTACATACTGGTTTTTATGAGATTTGACCCTTTCATAATTTGCTAATTTTTCATGATTTTTCAGCTTTTTAGACCTCCTCCAGCTAATTCCCTGCAGAGGGTTGACCTTCCGTACCGCGTGCATGTTGCACTATCACATGTCACAAACTTACTGGTGTATAGTTTTCAATGTCCCATCCACCTAGTTTTCGTGTTATTTTACCTCCCGTCTGTAACTTGCAATTTCACTGTGTAAAGTCAGCACAACAGTCATAGCCGCAGGTTTCGCATTTTACTTCTGATTCTCATGTACCTAGCATAAGGGGCCTACATATTGCATATCAATTTCAACAAGAGACACCCCTCTAACTAATGATAATCATTAAAAATCATTTCATGAATTTTAGCAACACTCATAAGCCTTCAAGTACAGCAACTCTCAATTTTACAAAAATATTGACGGGTACTTTATTCGAAACTGTCCCTTGCTACCTAAAGAAAGTAAATTAGCGCGTCTTTCTAAACAAAGAGAGTAACTAAAGTTCCCTCGTTTAATTTCATTTGTCAAATAATGACCCCAACATTACCAAATACAGCACTCTCTACTTCTTGATTATGCACAAAGTGCGATAATTCGTAAGCCTGAACAAGAGGCCAATAGGCCTTAACGCTCACCTGAGTAGCATAACCCATACACGAACTTGTCAAGTAGTCTGCGTATATGCATTTAATTAAGTTTAAAGTAGAGTAGATTTTTTTTAATTTGTAATGACGACCACCTCCCTGCCTGAGTCTTTCAAAAAGGACTATTAAACCTATACCTTTTGCGAACAACTTAATTCAGAAGATCATAAAAGAGTGCATCTCATTGACCTGATATTGAAAAGGTGCAAGACTGATAGAAAATAATGTTCCCATAGTTATTGACTTACAGAATAAGTTGTATGCGTATGTTTTCATAGAAAAGCTATAACAAGGTGGATATTATACATGTTTTATCTAAAACAACCTCCCATTCCCCAGGGCAGACAGAAACTCTCCTTGTGGGCAATCAAACAAACGAAAAACAACCAGTTTTAAAAGCCATCATGAGTTACTCACTTCTGCTGTACCAGTTTTTGAATATCCAATATTCGTTGACAATAACCATCTAGGATTTATACTAAAATCATTTGGCCTTTATATCAGTGATTTTAGTTAACCAATTATTATTTTACTTATAACAAGTTCATAAACTGATTTTGTTTCAAATGATGAAAATCCTTGTATAACTCTTTTGATCGCAAGCTTCTTTATAATAACATAACATTCAATGAGTAATCACTAAATATGAACAAAAAAGGAATATAACTCCATTAGGAAGAAGCAAAGGAAAATAACTCCATAAACCGCCCCCCCCCCCCTTTTTTGAACTATTTCCAAATGCTAGGTCCTGAACCCTGACTTAATTCATAAATTTCACAATTTAAGTAGAGGAGTTAATGGACATCATAACCATGCATTCAGTTGTTTGCACACATTTGTGGGAGTAAATATTTTTAGGATTTAATACATTGTTATTATATGGCTATATTGCTCCCACGCTGGGCCTAAACCCCTGTCCCAGGGTCATGAATTTCACAATTTAGGTAGGAAACGTCATCATAACCATCATAAGCTTTTCACAAATATATATGAGAGTATAGATGAAGATTTTCTAAGATTTAATACAGTTTTACTAAATGGCCATATTAGCCCCACCCTAGAGCCTGTACTCCTGATCCAGTGGCTATGAATTTCACACTTTTGGTAGGTGACTTCATGGACAACATAACCATACATTTAGTTTTTTCACAAATATATATGGGAGTAGAGAAGAAGATTTTCTAAGACTTGATACTTTTTAACGATATAGCCATATTGGCCCCACCCTAGAGCCTTAACCCCTGACCCAGTGGCTATGAATTTCACAATTCATGGACATCATAACCATGCAATCAGTTTTTTCCTCACATGTGTGGGAATAGAGAAAAAATAGTTTTGAAACTTTGGCTTTTTTTTTTTTTTTTGCATATTTGGCCCCATGTGTGGAGCTCTGGGGGTGGTAGAGCAACAAATTTTAAAATTTACATTCCTCTTATAATAGAGATGTGTCCCACCAAAAGTAGCTTTTAAGAAGAAGTTAAAAATGTAAAATTGTTAACGCACGACGCACGACGAACGACGCACAACGCACGACGACGGACAAAAAAAGATAGCAATAGGTCACCTGAGTTTACTCAGTTGACCTAAAAATGTAAAATTAATATATCTTAAGCATTTTACATAAACTTAAAATTCATTTTTTTTGGTAGAACATTTTTTAGCTTATTTCTTTTGTGTAGGACTTCTCCAGTAATGGAAAGAAAACGATGGAGTTCTTGGACAGAGATCTTGAATTTTTAGCAGGAATGGGTGGCGGGCAGGGGCTGGATTTCTATGACATCAAAGATATAATTGTAGACTACCAATGTGCAGGTTTGTTAGTAGTTTTTGATAAAATGATACAGTTTAGTGTTGATTTTGTCTGATTTATTTTTTTTGGAAAGATATTACAAAAGTTAAAGTAAATCTTAATTTGAAAACTTTCTCATTATAAAAGATAAGACTAAAAACATATTGAAATTCACTCCAGCAATTTTTAAGATTGTGTAAATAAGAAATTTTGTTGGCAGAGCAAGCATCCACAATGTACGAAAGCCCATTGAGCTCATTTTTGTAGGTAAAAAAAATATTTTTATCGCGAAGAAACGCGAAATTTTCGCGATATAACGCTATAGTTTCGCGAATAATCGCGAAACTTTCGCGATATAACGCGTTAGTTTCGCGAATAAACATGAAACTTTCGCGATATAACGCGTAACTTTCGCGATATAACGCGTAACTTTCGCGAATAAACGCGAAACTTTCGCGATATATCGCGTTAGTTTCTCGAATAAACGCGAAACCATTATATAAAAATTGTCATTTCATACAGAACCCTTATGATGAAAAACGATTGAAAACAAACACATTTTAAGTTTATACCATAAAATACTTATTAGGGTCTTCTGTTTCCAACGGAAGACCCTCTTGTTTTTCTTCGGTTTCTTTTTATTATTATTTTATATTTTAGTTTTTTTCTGACTCATTCTCGGCTTTATATCTCAAAAAGTTTTCATCCAATTTCCATGAAATGTTCAGAGCTTTTCTAAAGTTATCATGCCTCAAAGATATTAAAGTTTCAGCATTTACGTCACTTCCGTTCAAATTTAACGGCCATTTTTAATTTTAAAAAAGTGATTTTGTCCGGAGGATTTCGTTATAAACTTTAAAGATATCGCTTCGAAATTTTTACTGATGATAGATGTATCAATTCTATGGTGTACTGGTGGGTTTAAAATTTTATTCATTTTGCTCAAAACCGGAAGTAGTTCCAATTTTTTGTAAATTTTCATTTTTTTTAACAAAATAAGACAATATTACAATCTTATAGAACTTGCCATTGTGAATTTAAATCTGAAATTCGTTTGAAAATCGGACGATGCATTACAGGGATATCGTGATTTAAAAATTGATTTTTTTCGGAAATTTTGATTCCGCGTCCTTGGTTTAAAAAATAGCGTAATGTTCAAAGCAAAATTAACGCGTACCAAAAACAATTGCTAACTCGTATTTGAGCACATTCGGATTTTTTTTCTTAAGTCGTTCTTGAAATCAAAAAGGTTTTTTTGAATTCGTACTTAAAATCATTCGGATTTTGTTAAGTCGTACCAAGAATAATTCGATTTTTTCATCTTTTTTATTTAAGTTACTGTTGTAGTTGGTAAAAGAGCTCTGCTTCTTACAGGAACTTCCAGCTTTACTTCCGACATTAACGGAAGACCCACTCGTTGCTTTGCTACGAGCTTTGCTCTAGTTATTCATAATTATTCTAATATCTGTGTTAGGTTGATTTATTAAGGCAAAATTATCTTTTTTGCATAAAGGTATTAATAAATCTGATTAAACTTTATAACATTTTTATAAGTTATATGTCCAAAGTAGATAATAAATTAGAGCATCATATTACGATTTTCAGTTGTTCGCCGACCCTGTGTTCGAACAGGCATTCATTGATGATCTTTTAATTATAATATTGATATAAATTCAACCGACGGAAACCTTTAAAATCTTAGTATTAATTTTCAAATGACATATGTGATTAATTTGGAGGACGAATTTACGTCATCTAGATTTGAACAAAAGCTTGAATATTTTCTATTCACAGCATAAATCAACGTAACACGGATATTATAATAATAATATGAATAATACGTATTTTATTATATAAAACTTAAAATGTGTTTATTCTCCATCGTTTTTTTCATATGGGTTCTGTATGAAATAAAAATAATTATATAATAGTATCGCGTTAAATTGCGAAATTACGCGTTTATTCGCGAAACTAACGCGTTTTTTTGCGAAAGTTTCGCGTTATATCGCGAAAGTTTCGCGTTTATTCGCGAAAGTTACGCGTTTTTTCGCGAAAGTTACGCGTTTATTCGCGAACGTTTCGCGCTATATCGCGAAAGATTCGCATTTATTCGCGAAAGTTTCGCGTTATATCGCGTAAGTTTCGCGTTTATTCGCGAAAGTTACGCGTAATATCGCGAAAGTTTCGCGTTTATTCGCGAAAAAAATATTTTTTTTACCTACGAAAATGAGCTCAATGGGCTTTCGTAACAATGACATTTTGTTTTTCCCTGAACTGAAAAGTCACAGTTTTGTTGGTTTAAACATAGCACGCGATTGCTTCATATATCTCTATGTTAGTTCGATGAGAATAATACATAGGCAATATGGTCGTCTTTGGCCGACGTTTCGCCTATTGGATTAGTTGCCTCTTGAATATAGACGTCACATTGTTGTGTCTGGAGTAGAACAAAATGGCAGTATCGAATTTGCTCAAATGTCAGCAGAGTAAAGGGACGAAATCTTTAAAATTGAAAATCAACAAAACATTGTAAGTAAACATGAATGAAGCCAAGATTTTTCAAGAGTATTTGAAAGGCTTCTCCTCGCCATCTATGAGATTAATCAAACCAATATATTTGTGTAGTCAGTCAGTAACAAACCTAATAAATTATAACAATATGCAGCGGCAGCTTTAATTTTTATACTCTTCAAAAAAAAATGAAAAAAAATGTCTCATTCTCCATTAGTTTCAATATTTCCTTATCAAAATACGTTATGTCGAAGTTATTTCGTTAAGTTAGTGCATACACTTGTTTGTTGTGTAATATATATTTTCAAGAACTTTAAACACTTTAGAGTCAAGAGAAATCTTATAGAAAATTTAACTTCTCTGTTGCGTTGACAACTGATGCTAAAATAGCTCCCTTTATATTTTACGAAGATATATCTTTTCATTGCACAATAGTTTGCAGGAATACACCCAGCATGAATTTGAGCAATCAAGCTAGTTTAGAATAAAGTTTTGAAGATTATTAACTTTTGAAGATTAATAATGAAACTCTCATTTGAGGGAATATTTACTTATAACGCAAAAACTAGATGTGATTACATTGATTTCAACAGCACACTGTAAGGACCCTCCAGAGTGTATCAACGGGGGCTTCATCAACCATGACTGTGTGTGTTACTGTCCCAGGGGATACACAGGGAAAACATGTGAAACTGTGATTACTGACAACGGTAGGTCAAAATGATAGGAATTATCGTTATATTAAACTGATATGCTTTTTTTTCTATACAACCCATGGTACCGGCTTTTTGTGAGTTTTGCCTGATATGGATTAGAACTTGGAAACATGCTTTACAAACGTTTAAGTGAGCAACAAATTCAAAATTAATAATGCGTTTATTTAGATAAATGTTATTTTTATCTTTACGTCTAACTGAAACAAATGGATAATTTTTTTTATCATGTCTACGCTTTTGCTGTATGCAAATATATCGATTTAATAGTGTTTAGCTCACATAGTTCTGTATTCAAGGATAAAGAAAAAAGATGCAGAAATCAAAACGTAGTTTTAAGATTCAATTTTTTTTATTTTTTTTTTATTTTTTATTTATTTTTATTTGTATGTCGTCGGTTCTATAACACACCAAAGCGGTGTACACAAATTGAAGACCGCGCGATAGTATTATTTGTCTGTACCGCCTTGGTGTGTTAAAGGACCAACGACATCAAAAAATAACGTTTAATGTTTATATTTATATTCATTAAATGAAGTTTTCCTGCATCGTCGCTTAAAATTTTTATACACGCTCTTAGTCAGGGATATAAACATACATCGAACAGTCGTATTAACAGTGAGTTATTTCGTTTCTGCGACTTAAAATAAAGTGTTAGAAACTTGCTAAGGAGAAATTGTTTTTAATACGATAAGATATGATTTATTGATCAATTTTCATAAGTACATATCAAATTCAAATTCAATTCAAATATGTAAGATTGAACGTTTCATTTCATCTTACAATGATCAGTACACTTAAAACGCGTAATTACCTTTATATTGGCTCATGAATTCAGAGGAAATTAAACGTCGCAGATGTCCAATGCAAACATAAGGGGACATATACACCGAATGTAAATATTCTGTTAAGACTGATTATCACAATGAAAATTCTTTCTCCTTCCCTTTTACAGATTGTGGTGGAATGGTAGACGTCCCTCCTGGTAAAGATGTCTTTGTGATATCACCGGGGTATCCAGCTTCCTATCCATTGGGGAAAATCTGTCGTTGGGGCGTAAAGGTTTGAACAAGTCTTTGGAAATGAATTGAAACGTTAATGAACCGGTAATTGACCAGAATGCATTATTCGTATAACAAATAATTCATCATACTTTATAGTATCGGGGTGTTCGGTTTCCTATTCCATTCCGAATATGTGTCGTTTTGGCGCACATGTAAAGGTTTGATCAACCTTTGGTAAAGCAACTAAATACGTCAATCCTAAAGCTATTAATACCCGCTATAATTTTCGTCAAATTTGAACGACTGTGAAAAAGCATGTATTTTCTTATTTATAAATGTTACCTTTATTCTTAAAAAAACCCAACAACAGTGAATTCTATCTCCGTATAAAGATATGATTTTTTATGGAGGAAGAGCGAAACTTACTTCATTGCGCATGTAAACTGGAAACCAGGTGACCGTTATTGTTTGCCTAATTATATATCCGTCTTGACTTTGTATATGCTTAACAGTTGTTATTTAGAAATATATACATGTATTTTGAGTGTAATAAGTTTGTTATCAACGGTGCCCTTCAGTTTGCCAGTTTGAATAGGAAAGCACTTATTCAAATTTAAAACAAGTATTCCTTTTAAAGGCATGATCGGCAATAATGATATATTGATAGCTAGAAGCAATAAACATGATCAGATTGATGTGAAATAATTAAAAATGTACTGTATTTTTTACAAAATATAGAATATTTTGAATCGGTGCAATATAATTTCATCATTATAAACCGTCAACAAATTTAATTTTGAAATTTGGGGAAAGCCGTTCGTAAACCCCTTGTCTAGTTCTATATTTTTAACGTAATTATTAAATGTTAATGTATCTTCTTCTTCAGAATACTGAGTAGGGCTCCTCAAAGAGCATTAACACGTATAGAAAGAAAGAGTTATATTAAAATAATTGAATGCGACTGAAAAAATATTGTATGCCATCATAACTTGCTATTGAGGTCGCATTATATAACGTAACCCTGTTTATAAATCAAGCGGTCTTCCTAGCTACTATTCTGCAACATCAATAGATCGAGGTCAGTTCATTGAGCATCTTTTTATGATTGAGGTCAGTTCATCGAGGTCAACTGCATTACTGAATGAATCTTTCGATCGAAATTCTAACGCGTGAGACAAAATATCCATTCTTGAATTAACAGGTTGAACTGTATTTAATGTATGTTTGCATCTCTTAAGGTAAATGAATTGAAATAAAACTGAGTAAAATGTTATATAAATAGTAAACCAAAGTTTTTAAAAGAAATACTTATGTAAGCGGAATGTGTGCGCACGTGGAAGCACTTTCCGGATGCCTCATATGGACACAACAGTGATCGGCCGAGGCCGATCACAAAAATGGCTCTTGGTATATTAGTCTCCGTCATTCTGTTCACACTCTTCTGTTTGTTTGTTTGTTGTTGGTTTTTTTTTTTGGGGGGGGGATGTTTTTTGTTGTTGTTTTTTTTTTAGCTCACCTGAGCAGCTCAAGTGAGCTATTCTGATCGCATTTTGTCCGCCGTCCGTCTGTCCGTCCGTCTTTTCGTCTGTCCGTCTGTAAACTTTTAACATTTTGAACTTCTTCTCTAAAACCGCGTGGCTTATTTCAACCAAATTTTGCACAAAGCATCCTTATGGTAAGGCAAATATAAACTGCAAAAATAATAAACCGATCTTTATTCAAAGTGGAGAAAACCTCGACACTGTAGAAAAAGGGGGGTGCATTTTAAAACATCTTCTTTAAAAGAACTACTGAGTCAAATTCAACGCAACTTAAGATAAAAAAAAAACCCTTATGGAAAGGAAAATATAAATTGCAAAAATTAAGGGCCAATCTTTTCCCGTATTTTAGTTATTACGAACAAAATAATTTGAAGGGGTATGCTTCGATCAGTTTATAACTTCGGGTTTAGTATTCCATATCTCAAAAACCTCTTTGAAGCGGCCATTTTCAACGTATGAAAAATGGGTCAATCTGACAAAAATGAATTTGGTTCTTGTGGATTGAAACATGCAAGATACATTAATGCCGATTTTGTGAAGTAAATGGAGAATAAATATTCCAATGTGTTGACATTTTCACCTTTGACGGTGGTTTGAGCTTATTTTGATTTTCGTTTCTTTTTCATGAATTACGGTTTGTAACTCAGGGGATCTATTGCCTGTATTTCGTAATGTTTACGTATCAATCAAATATAGACATCGGTAAATAAGACAGTTGACTGTTACTTGCGGAAAAAAAGATATATTAAGAGGTACGGTACTTTAAAAACTAAAATACAAATTCTAATGGTAATACGGTTTAGTCTTTGCTTAATAGTTGATTACTGCATTGTGTTATAGGCTATAGCTAGTTGTCAGTACTTTCTCTAGTCTGTTCAGTCTAAACGGAGATAAATTTTGCTGATGGAAATACTAAGTGTGTGTACATGTAACAGAAACATAAATAATTGTTAGCTCAACTGAGGTGAAATATAAAGAGAAATATTTTTGGAAAATATTCTTCTCAAAAATCAATTGGCCAGAAAAGCTGTAACTGGTGTGGAAGCATCCTCAAGTAGTGTAGATTCAATTTTTGTTTGTCCAAATCATGATCCTCGGGGGTACGGTGGGGCCCCAATGGGGGATCAAATTTTAGATACACATGTATAGAGAAAAATCATTAAAATATTCTTCTCAAAAAACCAGTTAGCCAGAAAAGCTGTAACTTGTGCGGAAGCATCTTCAGGTAGTGTAGATTCATTTTTTTTTTCAAATCATGATCCCTGGGGTAAGGTTGATTGATGCTGAAATGTTGGCTGATCAATAGAAATGTCTTGCTAAAAGGATGATATGCTGTCACTACTTGCTGGCGCCCCTTCTTCAGCAATGAATTGCATAAAATCTACATGTTTGATAGTTTTTCGAACACAAGTAAATAAAAACGACGCCTTTTAAACGGTTTCCATAGTCCTGACACATTATTATTATAAGGATAAAAGCATTCTTAAAACATTATTACAACAGAAAATCATCTTTGTTTGTACACATTTGTTGTTTTTCTAATAAAGATGAAAATAATGGATGGGCCTTGGTATAAGAGAGGGACATGACTGACCATACATTAATTTGAATTGTAGCTCTTTAACATATGTGACAACATTTTTCAGTTATGTTTATTCTTCAATCAAGTGAGCAAGGATATGAAACGTCATACGAAATGAATTCATGCCTGGTAAATGACAATCGTCTATAATGGAGAGAGCCAATTAAATGTTTCAATATTTTTAATTTGAAGAATTGAGCGCATTCATTCTGGTGTATTGAGGTACACTTTTTTTCTTTCACATATAGGATTTTTTAAAATACAATAACTAGTAAGTAGTGGAGGGAGAAAATGTACCTTTATGCTCTCATGTATTTTAATTGTTTTATAAAGTGCTGGGGGGGGGGGGGGGGGGCTAAAAACTGGGGAACTGGAAGTTAACCGTGAACACCAACTGAACATTAAGTTATTAATATTGCATATGATCTTATTTTCGGTAAAAATGGTATTCCATAAAGGTAAATATGTCAAAGATTAAGTATATGCAAAAATAAGTGAACATTCTGATATTCATTTTTGTTAATCTACCAAAGGGCCACACGGCACAAAATCCTTTGAACGCCCATATAAAGCCAGTGCTGCTCAGATGAGTGATGTGGCCTATTGGGCCTCTTGTTTCATTATGTTTTTGTTCGTACTTGTACATAGGAAAAATTTATGCTTAAGTGAAAAAAGTATAATCCTGTCCAGAAAAAAATTTTAAATTTAATATCTTTGTTTCACAAAAAATAAATTTTATATATAACAAAGACATACACTTTCCCAGTTTTTCAAAATTGACACAAATTATAGCGTGTATAGCTTTAAAAATATATATCAGTCGTTATGTGAAATATTGTCTCAACACATATCATAAAATAATAGTTTTTTAATTGTTTACTTCACTATTTAAATAAACATATCTAATATGGTTAATCAAAATGCGGAATCTAAAAAAGTTCGTCATTTGATTATTTTATTTACAGTTATCTATATTGAAACGCTTACCGCTTAAACAAACTAAAACGTATTGTTCATATAATTTTATGAAATAGTTTGTGTAATTATGCATTGAGGTTAAAAGTATTCGGTAAAACTGATATAATCCCAAGTAGTTACCATTCAAATCGTGGATTTTATTGTAACCGTGTACATTTAGACAAGCACGCGTTCCGGAATCTTGTTTGCTTTTCTTATACTATTATAATATTATTATATTATTATTATGATGATATGATGATATGATCATATTTAGGTATATAGATATGTACACAAGTTGGGTATTTTATGATTCTTTTGAATGTTATAGGCATACGCCTTCAAACATTCACGTCTACAAAAAAGGCTAGAGCACATAGTTTTAGCAGCCATTTCTGCCTAGTATTTTATAAACGCTGGCATAAGGCGATAAAATGCCAGAAGGCCTACTGTACATATATGACATTATAGATATATTTAATTTCTTTCTTATTGTTAGTTCAACATATCTCGGATTTGTATCAATATACATGTGCTTTTTGTTCGGTTCTGTTTTTAAAAAATGCAATTCAATGACGAAAAAGAGTTATCTGTTTTGGTGTAATTGTCTTCTTGAATATAATGGAAAACGTATTGCTATTTAATTCCAAATGTCACCATATACAGCAAAACTCGTTTATATGGCGAATGTTGAGGGACCATAGAAAAACTTCGCTATTGCCGAATTTCGTTATATGCTTATAGTGATTTCGTAATAAATCTTTTACCGAATTCGTTATAAAATAATCAGCTACATGTAACAATGCTTCAAACTATCATGTATGGTTTAAAATCAATATACCGTCATTTACAAAAAATGTCAATATAACCGTTTTATTTCAATTTTTAAAAAGAATTCTGTACAATATTTTAAAATGAGTATTTTATATATACATCTGAAAATCACATGTTTCTTCAATACAATTTGTACTGGAAAATATTCGTTATATAATTGATAAAATAAGTTAAAATTTTATCAACGGGGGTCTAAAAAATACTTCGTTATAGCCGTAAATTCGGTGTAGCCGTGTTCGTTATATGCGGCAATTTTCTATAAATTTATATAAGAACTTTGCCGGGACATGAATAAGAGTTCGTTAAAGCCGTAAATTCGCTATATCCGTGTTTGTTATATTCGAGTTGTGTTGTATTTCATTAGTTTGAATGCATTCAACACACTTTATTATGAACTAGGCATGAGAAACAGATAAACGTTTTTAAAACATAATTTTATAGACTTGAGAAGGCAACTGTTTCATCTTTTCTGAATATCCAATGAAAAGTCATTTACATAAAAAAAAACACTGCAATTTTCTGTCGGGAAAAATGAAGAATAACATGTTTAATTTAAAATTACAGGCCCCCGACGGATGGTTCATACGTATGACGGTTGAAGATCTCCACCTTCCCGCAAACTTCTTTAACAGATGTTACAGTTGGTTAGAGATACAGTACAATCTTCCTGGGCAAACAGGAATTATGTAAGGCATAATTTAGTTTTGACCTCTTTGCTATATATTGCAGATGCTATGCAACACATCAATCTCTAGCTCGGCTTTGGTTGGTTTAAACATTTCTGAAATAATGACTGACTATTTTAGTCAGTTAAATATAATGGCTTTGACAGTTTATTTGTTCGGTGGGCTTCTTTAAAAACTGATATTTTAAATCAATGACTAATTTAGATATAGAATATACCTACATGAAACATCATTAATTTTGAGTGCAAAAAAACTACATAATCTAAACCAAGTTGACTATGCTTAATAAATTGACTTAATTTCCTTGACCTTCATTTGAAAGTAGTTTGGGTTTAATCCATTCTTAAAATGTGTCTTACATGTAATGTAAGAAATTCCAAATTGTTATTTTTATTTTGCGGATTTCCCAATATAAAGTGCCCCAGTCACCATGCTAAACATCTGCACTACCTGATTGTATTTGATGGTTAATTTTTGAATAAAAAATTGCATAAAATGTAGATATTTCACAGTACCTTTTTCACTATGATAGAACAGGACTCTAACTACTGGCGGGTAAAAATTTTATTATTTACAGATTAGTACAATATCATCAACCCTCTTGAAATAAACGTTTATTCTGAAAATGAATTTTTGATCTTGTTATTGTTTAGACGTTGTGGGGATATGAATGGTAACCAGTGGACCGGCTCCAAGGACAGTCCAAACTTCATGACCCTCACATTTAACAGTATGTACGTTGGATACAATCTCCGGAAGAGAGGATTCCGACTAAGATTCAACGCAATTGAACGAAATGGTATTTCTATCCTCTGTTTTACTGGAATGCAAAATTAAACACATCGTATGTAATGTAGCGTTTGAGCGAAACAAAATTCATTTTATTGTTTGATCATCATAATGTAATAGGTTAACGATGTTATACATTTTAAGGGTGAACTCTATATACTTAACTGCATTACTATGTCAATTTGCATAAATGTGCATTTTTTATCTCTTACGTGTTTTTTGTGAGTTCCTTTAGTACTGTCCATAATTAAATCAAACTGACTAAAGAAATCTAAAAACCCCATCATGTAAAGAATGAATTAAGCGATTGAATATTCAATTTTGGGTTTTTAACACTGTTTATATGATGCACGACATTTTCGAAATAACAAAGGTATTCACCAGTTTAAAATATTTATTTTGCCATATGCAGTATCTTGCCGATTGAATCCCTGTTTAAATGGAGGGGCCTGCAAGGAAAATGGAAAGTCATTCACATGCACATGTCCGTCGGCATATACTGGAACAAGATGTGAAAATGAAGGTACCTAATTACCTAAATATATACACACCCTTATACTCACTTAAACATGAATTAAAGAAGCCTTTCAAACGCAAGTTTATTAGTCCCCTACCGGTGTCATCGGAGGGGAGTATAGCTTTCCACTGCGTCCGTCAGTCTGTATGTCCATCCGTCCGTCCGTCTGTCTGTCTGTCCGCCTGTCTGTCCCATTTCCACAAATGTTTTTCTGTATGCGTTTGAGGAATAATATGAACCTTGCTGAACAGATTCAAAATGTCAAACTACAGATCGTCTGGTTGTCATATTTTCGAGAAATATATTGTTTATATTCCAATTGTTAATGTTCTGGTTCTTTATCGGGTTCGGTGTGTATTGTATAAACGAGGCCAGTATGTAGTCAGTAGTAATATCGTGCGTTACTTGGACCATTCCTTTTATCATTTCTAGCAAACAAATAAGTGTCAAACATTGTGTTGTAAATTTAATTGGCAGGTGTTTTGTGTTATTACAATCGGGTTAGTTTTCGGGTTGGTCTGTTGATTCGGGGTACAGAAGACGGTTGGAAATAATATAGTGCATAACAGTGCATCGTTTGTACAAATTGTTACCAGCAAATGCATGTACTTAATGAACTTTGCGAAATTACAGGAGATAAAATATTTTTTTATTTAATTTCTATATCAACTATATTGTTTGAATTTCCTCTGTTCTTTTATCTCTGATTAAAGTATAACATCTCGTTTATAATAGTTTTGAAATAGATGTATGCTTCGAAGCTCTCATGAAATAATACTAACCGAGAGGGACGTGTATTGCTTATGCAATACTCTCAGAATGCTTGTTTTATTCTATTTGTTTTATTTTACATTTTGTCGATTTATTCTTTTTGTTCAAACTTCACTTTTGTCGCACACATTACTCTTTGGACTTCTCTGTTACTTATGCAGTAACAGCTTTATGTAAATATTTAACTAATATGATTTATGAATTATTAATAATGTACACTATTTGAGTGTATTTGTCTTGAGATTAAAACAGTTTTACCGTTACATTTTGATTTAAATTCCAATTGGTGTTTTAATACATGAGTGATAATATGTTGTGCCTTACTATTTTGGAAAGCAGCAAAGTAGCAAAATATCGCGATGTTATCTATTTAATGCATATTGTACTTCTTCAAAACATAACAAAACCACTTCATCAAAACATAAAAAAAAACAGTTCATGAATCAAGATCAAATATTCTGGCTATGTTAGAACTTTAATCTTGAACAATTGTGATAATCTAAACAATATTCTGAACTTTTAAAAAACTGTTTACGCTAGATAGGACGTATCTACAATTAATTCAAATCTTTAAGAAAATGACCATAACATGCATCACATGACTACCTAAATATTGGGAAACATCTTTTTTTAGTAAAGGCTTAAATATGGATTTTTGTGTCACCATTTAAGTTCCTTTTTCATTTGGCACATTTTGCGCTCATTGCTTTCCCAATGTTACTTTGTAAATTTGCAGTCAAAACAACCTTTTTAGAATCGTTTAAAGGATAAAAATCGGGTTTAATAAGGATAAATCGGGTCATTTTAAAGTTGTAAGCACAAATGTCTTATCTTATTTTTTATTGTAAAAAATGGTATAGAAATTCTGCAAGACATCATTAATAACATATTGTTATATATGTTTTGTATATTTACATTCATGAAACTGTAGTATATTGACAATTTAATTAAAGATTTAATTTTTGAATATTTTAAAAGAAAACATAGACATAGTGGAATCTGACAACGTTTATCTCGGTGTAAACTTTATCATTACGTTACAATAAATGCCACATCTGCTTACCTTTTTTAACGGTTAAAAGACCAATAAAAACGAGGCTATGCTTATTTTGTGCAGTTTTCTTTACAAACGAAAATATCAGTAAGAAACAGCAATTTGAAAAAATAAACGAAATATGAGCTTGATAGGTTCGTGATCAAGGCTTCTTAGAAGTGCTAGGGGCTTTAAGTTTAATATAATTTGAACATATATATATATATATATATATATATATATATATATATATATATATATATATATATATATATATATATATATATATATATTTGAGGGGTTTTAGTAATTTTAATAACATATGTTTTACCATTTAGTCAACTGTAAGCGGTCCTTGGTTGGTTGGGAGTATGCGTCCACCACAGCTGTCACGGTCAGCGGTCGAAACTGTCAGCGGTGGAAAGATTTGAGTCCGCACAATCATCGCTACACCGCCTTACTGGGTGACCAGGAAAACTATTGCAGGAACCCGGACCGGGAACCAAACGGCCCATGGTGCTACACAACAGATCCGGCACAGAGGTGGGAGTACTGTGATATTCCAAAGTGTGGTAAGAATGTTCATCATATAAATGCTTTACAAGTCTATATAAATGTCTCGTATGATTGATTTATTTGCATGGAACTTATGAACATGAGTTTCTGAGCAAAGAAACTAATATGCAGTAAGATGATTAGCAAGAACAGATATAATAAAACAAACCCGTATTACAGTTTAACGTGCTGATGAATGTTCATCATGTACAATTCAAAGAAAACTCATATTTGTAATACCTTTTTCTGGCAATCTACAACATTGAATTGTTTCAAAATTTAAGTTAAATCATCATAAGATATTGTCGTTCTATGCTGTCCTTTGTTCAAATGCGTGCTAGAAAGCGTAACTATTAAATTCCCTCTTAATAAAAATTATCGATCGAAAATGAATTTCTTTCTATAAATAACATTAATTATTTCAATTGTTATTAAATCTATAATAAAACAGATTTATTCAGTTGTTTCGTTAGAGCACATGAACATCTGGACATCGTATTACTTAACACATTCGTTGACGATCTATTTTTAATTCACTTCAGTAACACCACCGAATGAATGTTTAACGACCGTTGGAGGGGCAAACTATTTCGGTCATGTTAACACAACAGTCAGTGGTCGCACCTGCATGCGCTGGGACTCCCAATCCCCTCATGGTCACAGTTTTGGGATTGTCAAGGATCAAGGGAACTACTGTAGAAACCCCTACAAGGATGAAGCTAAAGGACCATGGTGTTATACCACTGATCCTAACAAGAGATGGGAATTCTGTAACATTCCCTGTATGGTAGGAATTCAAAAAACGTCAACAAGCGCCGGACGCCTTGTATAAATGTTCACTTTAATTTGTTAACTTTAATACATGTGACAATAAGTCTTACAGGATGGATGACCATCTTTAAGTCCTCCTTAAGGATAGGTTAAAGGTTTTTAAAGGTAGCTTAGAGACGATCTTTAAGCCACATTAAAGGTACATGTGTTGCTTAAAAGTGGCTTAAAGAAAGCGTAAAGATGGCTTAAAGGCAGCTTAAAGACTATATTTAAGCCACCTTTAAACGACCTTTAAGGGTAACTTATAGGTCCTTAATGTCCAAACTTCTTTAAGCCACCGTTAAGCTACTTTTAAGCCACCTTTAAGCCACCTTTAAGCAATTAAAAAAATAATTCAATATTGTGCTTAATTTACCAACAAAATGTATAAACTTTATGATAGAAAAGGTATTTATAACGGTTTTTGTTCTAGAAAATAAAATGAAAAAAACATCAACATTCCCTGTATGGTAGGCATTCAAAAAACGTCAACAAGCACCGGACGCCTTATATAAGTGTTGACTTAAATGTGTGAACTTAGTTAGAAACATGTGACAATAAGTCTCTTATATTGTAACTAGTAGAAAGTATCATCAAATTAAGCTAAATTTTGGTATAGCATGAAGGTCATTATGAACAATTTACATTCATAATAAGGACAAACAAAAAAGACCAGAAAAAACATCAATACTTAATTTTGTATTTCCAGATGTACAGAGTAAACTGAAGTTTCTCAATATTCCTGGTGAACCATACAAAACCTCCGAAGGATTAAAGCGAGATGATCAAATTCCACTATGTCTATGTTTTTTTTTTAATTTTCAAACATTAAATCTTTAATAAAATTGTTTTTTAAGCAAAGAATAAAATCATATTTTTTAGCAAACGGAATAGTTCATGTAATTTTTATTTATAAATATGTGTATCTTTTGAACACGTACACTTTTTAAGCATCTTAACAATCAAAATGTAATTATGATTTATAATTGAACATCTAAATATTTGAAATTTAAAAACTGCTAGGACATGTAAGAAAATATCAAAAGTGACGCTTCAAATTGGTTTTTTTTCTATTCATTACTTGTGCCTAGAAAAAAATTAAAAAAAAATCTTTAAAAAAAAAATCCATAAAAACAAACACAATTCTTGGAGAGAAAGAAAAGGAGAGGAAGAGATAGAGGGGGAGAGTTTTAAATATTATTTACGAAGATATAAACAAATTGATATCTGATATAAGACATTACCTTTAAAAAACCTGATTAATAGATGTTCCTCTTTCAAATATTAAATTAGGTTCTTATTATTTTTATTAAGGTCAGCTGAACAATCCGTCATATAAAAATATTTACTACTATATTACAATTGTTCATGTATTGGTAATTGATATGCTTGAATAACATACACCATAGCATAGCATAGCATAGTAAAGTATAGTATTTAAATCACATACCATAGCATTGGAATCTCATATCATGGCCTACAATCTCATAGCATATAATTAGATTCTCATTCGCAATAGAATACAATATCATATTATAGTATATCAAAGCATATCATACAACATATCTTAAACTCGCTTTTCAAATGATTCATTCTTAAGGAACAAGTGTTTTCATTGCAGATTAGTTGTAAACCTTTGTACTGTGATAATTCGAACGTTTTGGAAAACTTCTGTATGCAGCGAGGGCTTTGTTAAAATCTTAAAGCATTGCATACCATGCTATATCATCAAGCCTTTCATTCCTATTTTTCAACATTTTTAACTGGAAAATATTAATTAAAATCGAATATATAAAAGACTATAAAAAACAACAGGAAACATCTGCAAAAGAAAAAGTTAATGAGTTTTCCAGAATGCAATGCTTTGAAAAATGCACAATGATTTAATATCATTTTTAAAATATCAAATGATATCTTTGGTTTCTACTAATTGCCAATGTCCAATACTAACAGTAGTTCTCAGTTTAAATTAATATCGGTTATTACCGAAACTAACCATGACATGTGGTAACTATAAAAAGAAAACATCGCTAGCAGAAGCCATTTAGTTATCGTAACGTACAAATAGCATTAACTCGCATAGTAAATAAATACAAGCAAAAACAGCTCCAACCGTAATAGCATATCGCCAGGGTAAGATTAAAAGAGAACTAAAAAGTTGCTGTATTTTTTCATAAAACAGTCAATTTAACATAAACAAATTCTATAAAAAAAATTAAATGAATTGTTTTTTGTTGTTGTTGTTTTTTTACAGTTTAAGGTAATGACCTATACCCAACCACTTGCACAAAATAATTGGTGTTTTTATACATAGAGATCGTTAGGAAAAGCCTGCAATTTGACTGGCAAGTTTTTTTAAAAATATATATTATATGATTAACAATTTTTTACTCTATTTTTTTTTATTAAATCTTTTATTATTACACAAAAGTCATATAGGGTTTTCCGTCTATAGCTCTAAGAAACCGAAAATTCATGTATAAGAGAAAAAACGTACACAATTGTTCAAATACAGCTTAGAAACTGCTTCCCATGAAAGATAACATGTTGTTGATTGAAATAAATAACGTTATAGAATCAGATCCTGTCAGTTTCCAGTACTTTTCGTTTTTATACTTTTAAATTTCTTATAAAGTAGTTTGACCAAGCTCATAAAGCTAACTTAATTCTAGTATTTCCTAGCTGCAACATTGAATTGGTAAGATAAACAAGATCAAAAATATACTACTCTCTTGTTGGACATGGTAATTATTCCTGCTTTAATGAAGTGATGCAAGTTCCCAACTACTGTCTGGCTTAAAACAAATTATTTACAGCTGTGAACCATTCTCATACACACAAAAATGGCCAGTCCTGATAGTGATAGTTTTGGGATTTGATGTGATGATTTTAAGTGTTAGACCTGGACGACTCCATCCAAAAGAAACGCTAGGCAATGATGCCAGAGTTTAAATGAACATAAATATCATACTTATATAGATTATTAAGAAGGTCTTGACCCCCCCCCCCCCCGGGAGAGGAAATCAACTGGAAATTAAGAAGACTACTGAAGGCCAGTCAAACAGTAGGAACAGAGGGACGTCTAAAAGATCAACCTTAAATGCATCTCTTGTCAGCCATGTATCAAAGACCAATTAGGTGAACGTGCTTTCAGGAAAATACAGTTTTACTTTTGGTCGTGTACTCAATCCATAGTTTTATGGGTGCAAGGCTTTAAGCTATATGTTGTACAGTTAATATACATAGGGTATGTGCCAATAATTCAAGTCAGCAAACTTTGCTGAATAATATACTGTCAATACTAAACTTACAATTTGAACTTTAAACAATTTTAAAAGATTAAATAACATCTGAACAATATGATATCTGCTGGCAAAAATTGATTATTCCTTCTTGTTTACCAATATGGATATTTTATATATACTTCATACATTATACAATTAAACTTGTTTAGTAATATTACCAAAAAAAACCCAATGTTTCCTAATGTGTTTACATTAAGTATGGCATGTTAATATAAAATTTAAAAAAAAAAATGAAAACTAGTTAAACTTATTTGCTGTTATTACTTTTAGATGTAGTGAAAAAGGAACGTTCCTCATACACAGTGTAAGTAATGGAACAGAGGAACTTTCCTAATGCTTTCCTAAGATTTCAGATGTTGGGAATGCAGGTCCCCATTCCCACCAAATATGAAGGCCCAAATATGGGATACAGGGTGTTAGTTGGCCCCTTGAAAGATATCCCATTAAAATTGTATTATACGAAATGTCCTATTATTCGCCAGGCTAGCTAAGCATGTTAATGGCCGTGTAAACCCAATTCCTTTTGAGGGTCGACTGGGCCTCCCAGGGTCTCCATCCCCACCAAATATGAAGGCCCCAATATAGGATACAGGGTGTTAGCCAGCCCCTTGAAAGATATCCCATTATAATTGTATTATACGAAATTTCCTATTATTCGCCAGGCTAGCTAAGCCTGTTAATGGCCGTGTAAACCCAACTCCTTTTGGGGGTCGACTGGGCCTCCCCGGGTCCCCATCACTACCAAATATGGGATACAGGGTGTTAGCCAGCCCCTTGAAAGATATCCCATTATAATTGTATTATACAAAATTTCCTATTATTCACCAGGCTAGCTAAGCCTCTTACTGGTCGTGTTTATTATGTCAATGTTCAGGGTAGGGCAGCGAGTAATAGGTTTTACTATAAAACTTTTTTTTATTAAAAAGGGAAGGTTATATGAAATTTTGAATTTACGTTTATTAGCATGTTTACGGTAATTTGAATAGCGAACCGACCACAGAATTCTATTCGCTATTCGAATTGTGAATAGCGAAAAGCGAATAGAACTCCAACTTCTGAATACCTTCCTTAGATGCAATGTTAGTAAATAATGTAAATGAGGAACGTTCCTCAAATGCTTTGTGAAGATTTCAGTTCTAGTAAAAAGAGGAGCGTCCCTCACATACAGTGTTAAAATATCAAGTCAAGTGAAAACAGGAACGTTCCTCAGATGACTTTTCAAGATCCCCGTTGAAGCGAAAAGAGAAATGTTTCTCAAATGAACTATGGAGATTTTAGTATAAGTGAAAAGAGGAACGATCCTCATTGTAACGTCTATCCAATGCATTCAAAGGTCAATTATTCAGGAAAAATCCATAAACGTTGACATTTTAAGGCTTATTTTGTGCCAAAATGGGTCTAAATGGCTTCAAATATGGAAAGAGGGTCTTCATTAAAAAATTGATTTTCCTTTTTTGATTTCGATTGTGTTTTATGAATATCCGTAAGTAATATGAATCAATCCTGGAATTTACAAATTGCAGGAACATGCGCGGAAAACACTAATTGCCTTAAGTTACATGCTTTGAAGTCAAAACCCTATTAACTATAGACGTGTAGTGCTATATTTTATAACATTTTTTTTAAATATCTCTATGCACGATGATGAATATAGCTACATGTAATAGTATATAAGAAAAATTAACAATAACAAGTAATCACATTACTTCTCTTTATTTATTTCCCTTGTTGCACTGAATTCAAACTACGCCGGGAAGGAAAAACCCGCCTATTTGAGTGAAAATAATCTTTCAATGATTTTTATTCAAAGACTCTTAAAAATGTACCAATTCAGTTTTAAGGAAGGAGTGATCTCGATATCAGACATACTTCTTATATTATGAAGTTCATGACATTTTACATTTAAAATTGAGATGGCTTAGCCCGCATTTTCTCTATTTTTCTTATACATGTATTTTGAAAATATTTTCATTATTTTCTTATGCTTCCAGTAATAAAGTATTTCAATTTTTTACATTTTATGAAGACTTAACATAAAGATATAAATTGACAGAAAAGCTTAATACTGACTATTTAATAAGAGAGAACATCCGATTTTAGAGATTCTTTTTGACAATCTATTTATAGAAAAGCTATCAAAATGTAATTTGATAGGTAAATCATGTTTTAAAAACATATTCTGAAACCCATTATCTTATCATTAGTTCACACTAAATAAAATATCCATCATGAATTTTATTGTTTCAAAAACGCTAGATGAACTCATTGCAATTCTGAATTGCAAAAACTTGATATTTTCCTATGACAATGTTCCGCTAAAATGATAGTCCTATTAGATTTTAAACTTTGATTACTATTTTTTCCAAGCTGTATGATAGTAAAAAAAAAAGAAAATATGATATTTTATCTTTATTCATCTTGATTTATTGATCATTTAATTAGATTTGCTTTTGACAATTCGATAACAAGATAAAAGGTACTACACGAAAAAAAAACGTAACACAAATGTTACCCGTGAATTGCATCCGATAATGTTTTGTAACGTAAAGATAATTTCGTAACGTTTTTTATTATTTGTGTTTTCTGTTTATTTTCCATAAATAACATCAGAATTATACAACTTTGTTGTCTTCCATTTAAAAAGTATTGATCTGTTTTATTTTTTTAGTTATTTATTTATTTGTTTATTTATTTATTTATTTATTTATTTTTAATCTTTTTTAAAGATTTAGTGGGGAAAGGGAGTTGATATTGATGTATAATCAAGTTTGGTCGATTAAACTTCAATTCTGCCATCAATAAATTCACTGGAAAATATAGTCGTTTGTATATCGTATGTGTTCTCTTACTTGTACTATTACTAATCAACTCTTGGGACAAGCGACATTACACGCAGCACGCACAAAAAAAGGCATGCTAACTTTAAGACTAAACAAAAAGGAATGTTCAATTAATCATTTTTATATCTTTATATTGATTGTTGCCGTTGATTTTTTTTAACCAGAAGGCAATAATGTAAGTCCTCTTTTTTCAATTTAGGTTTTTTATATTAGTCACCAATGCTATGGTTTATTAATAATATGAACTCTCGGTTTCTCAGTATAGGATTTCCAAAACCGATAAGCTTTTCTAGAATTTAGCAGACGATGTTTTCTTTTTTTCCTTTTGAGGCTTGGACCAGAAAAACTGAATTCCGTTGTTGTAATTGATATGATGTGATAGGACACATCAATAATTTGAAAAATGACTCAAATCCCATTGATCATTAGATAAGGCACTTCGGTTTTAGGATAACAAGGATCTTAAGAACTGATTGAGCGGAAGGCATTCTTAAAATAGCGGTCCTCCTATGCTTCGACGTACATGCGAAAAAAGTATATAAATATGTTTATTCATATTCTGCATTTTCCGAGAAACTGTGAATGGTTTGAAAGGCCTCATTGCTTTAAAATACTTTATCAATCATAGTCACTGTTAGGATTCAGAGGTTCAAGAAAGCTTATCCCACAAAAAAAATCCAAAAACAAAATCATAAACGCCTCAACCTACATTTTAGTTATACTTTCTTCGATTTCTCTAATATCACTATTTTCGGCATCTAATTAAGAAATTGCCTTTAAAGTTACAATAAATCTAAAGTACTGTATTCTAAAAAAAAAAGGTTGGTGGTTATTATTGACATAGTAAGATAAAGCCGAGCAGTTAAAGATATTTGAAGACCTGCGTGGGTGTCAAGGTTGCACACTTTTAGTGAAAAGATAGCTTGAGCATTGATTGATATCTGACATATATGCGTGATTTATTCCCAAATTAAATGATCCTTGAAATATAACTATATATGATATGCCGACATGTGCATGGACATCTGTCGTCTCTGTCTCTGCTGGTAATTGATGTAATACCAGTTTGATATCTTTAAATTCACTTCCGAAGTCATCCTTACTTTCATTTTTTTATCAGAGGAAGGCACAAGGCTGAAGCTAGCAGCCACTAACAGCAGCCATTAAGCCCGTAAAAGCTAGTAGCCAATAAGGAAATTCATCAAAGTGCTGAGAGTACTCAAACAGAAAATTGTATTTATTTTATTATCGGTATATTTTGATTAATATCAAGAGGATTTATGCATGAGTAATTTCTCTGATTATGGACAACCTCGGAGGCAGTTTAGCTCGCCTAAATAAAATTATCAATGCGTAGTTGTCTAATGAATTCAATTGAGTATTGGTGTTTGTCTATTCGTATGCTCAAAGTTGATCCCAAAGCCTCTTTACCTTTCTCCAAAAATAACATAAAAATCCTCGTAGTAATAAAAAGAAAATGGGACGGTCAGAATTCTTATATTATGATTTTATTCTCATGAAAAGAATTACCCTCAATCGAAAACCAAAAAGTTAGAAATCCAAATATAGATTTGAGAATATTTTATGTCAGCCATGTTTTGACGTGAACATTCGAGAAAAATTACAAGAGACTATTAAGCTCACCCGAACTTTGCATTTTCAAGCATTTCACAATGATATAAGGGTAAAAAGTGGTCCATTATCTACCTTATCTTTGAAGTGTGCATCAAACAAATACCAGGGCGGTGTAAAGGACCTACGAGGCTACTATTTCCCGGTCTCCAATTTGGGTTGTAGGGGTACCACCAAGTGGCTCCCAGGGGTTCTGGCTCATTTTAGGGGTTTATATCTGACTTCAGTTAGATCACAATAACTTGGAGACACTAGACTAGGTAGAGGACCTCAGGGGGTATTCATAATAAGCGTTAGAGGGCACATATGACCCCTGCAAGGGCCCTGTTAGCTCACCCGAACTTTGCATTTTTAAGCATTTCACAATGATATAGAGGTGAAAAGTGGTCCATTATCTACCTTATCTTTGAAGTGTGCATCAAACAAATACCAGGGCGGTGTAAAGGACCTACGAGGCTACTATTTCCCGGTCTCCAATTTGGGCTGTAGGGGTACCACCAAGTGGCTCCCAGGGGTTCTGACTCATTTCAGGGGTTTATATCTGATTTGAGTTTGATCACAATACCTTGGAGACACTAGGATAGGTAGAGGACCTCAGGGGGTATTCATAATAAGCGTTAGAGGGCACATATGACCCCTGCAAGGGCCCTGTTAGCTCACCCGAACTTTGCATTTTTAAGCATTTCACAGAGGTGAAAAGTGGTCCATTATCTACCTTATCTTTGAAGTGTGCATCAAACAAATACCAGGGCAGTGTCGAGGACCTACGGGGCTACTTTTTCCTGGTCTCCAAATTGGGTTGTAGGGGTACCACCAAATGGCTCCCAGGGGTTCTGGCTCATTTCAGGGGTTTATATCTGACTTCAGTTAGATCACAATAACTTGGAGACACTAGGATAGGTAGAGAGCCTCAGGGGGTATTCATAATAAGCGTTAGAGGATACCTATGACCCCTGTAAGGGCCCAGTTAGCTCACCTAAACTTTGCATTTTTAAGCATTTTACAATGATATAGAGGTGAAAAGTGGTCCATTATATATCTACCTTATTTTTGAAGTGTGCATCACACTGATACCAGGGCAGTGTAGAGGATCTACGGGGCTACTATTTTCCGGTCTCCAATTTGGGCTGTAGGGGTACCACCAATTGGCTCCCAGGGGTTCTGACTCATTTCAGGGGTTTATATCGGATTTGAGTTTGATCACAATAACTTGGAGACACTAGTATTAGGTAGAGGGCCTCAGAGGGTATTCATAATAAGCGTTAGAGGGCACCTATGACACCTGCAAGGGCCCAGTTAACTCACCCGAACTTTGCCTATGAATACCTCATGAGGTCTTCTACCTTATTATGCAAGTGTTTTTAAGTTCTTGTGATCAATCTCGGGTAAGATATAAAGCTTTAAAATGAGCCTAAACCCCACTTGGTGGTACCCCTACAGCCTTCTAAGAAGAAGAAGAAGAAGGAGAGAGAGAGAGAGAGAGAGAGAGAGAGAGAGAGAGAGAGAGAGAGAGTTTTGACTTTTTCGGAAGGGGGGGGGGGGTTGCCCGGTTTGTTGACACTTTCAACTTTTCACAGTGTGCATTGTTGACACTTTCAACTTTTCACAGTGTGCATTGTCCAGTTCAATAACTCATATGCATTATTGTATAGAATTGTTTTTATACCTGTACATATAAAGCAATGATACAGTTCATAAAATAAATGATTTAATGCATGTTAACAAAGGCTGGTAACGCGTGACGTAAATACACACACGCATGATTTTTAAACAATGTTTTGGGTATAAGATTAGAAAAAATATCATACTTTCATTTGAATTTTATTTGAAAAATATAAGAGAGCAATTAAGTTTCAATTCATAACCCTGTTAAATGATGTTCCGAATTAAAAAAATCTTCCTGATCATGTTTGAAATTCATGGAACTGATAAATCAAAATTTTTTAATTCTTTTTTCACTTGACCAACCTGGGAAAAAGTAATTAGGGGTGTTATAACAACATATTGCATTATAATGTAGCACTACCGAACATTCAGACCTGAGGACGTGTGTGTATATTTAAGTACACGTGTGTACTAATTGTTCCCAATCTCGCTACCGTGCATTGCAAATTGTCAAGAAGGGCTGTGTACAGTAGCTATTATATAACCACTGACCGAGTGAAAAAAAATGTCAACATCTTCTCCTTTGAAAACTTTAACTTCAATCTACCAGTTGTTAAACATGTGTTTTCAGTTTCTTTGATCACATGATCTGGTGTAAAAATAAACACTGATAAATACAAGATAGAATTGATCGCTCTAAGTTAATCTAAATAATTATACATTGGAAGTTATGAAAGCTAAATAGGATTGCATGTTAACTTATTGAGAAATAAATTTCCTTGTAAACTATTAGTAACTTTTAATTTTAAAAAATGCAAACTCTATCTCTCTCTCTCTCTCTCTCTCTCTCTCTCTCTCTCTCTCTCTCTCTCTCTCTCTCTCTCTCTTTTTCTCTCTGTCTATAAAACTCCTACATATATCGAAAACACTAATCATTTACATTGATGTCGTGTATGTTCTTAACAGGGCCGCAGAATAATAAAGAATTGGTAATGAAATTAGCAATGCAAGTTTACTTATCAGGAAATAAATTCCCGGGTAAACTATTATTCAATTTAATTCAAAATCAATGCAAACTCTCTCTCTCTCTCTCTCTCTCTCTCTCTCTCTCTCTCTCTCCCTCTCTCTCTCTCTCTCTCTCTCTCTCTCTCTCTCTCTTACAGTAAGACACATTGAATTAAAACATTAAGATGTTTTTCGTCTAAAAATTGAACATAAAAACATGGTATTCGGAGTCATTCGCAAACATCCAACTCCAATTCCACACAATTTTATGTGTAACAAATAAAGCCCAATGTTACACTTTTTTTGAATTATGACAATTTTTCTAATCATAATTTTTTGTTAACATTAAACAAATTAAATATAACAGACCCAGTTGATACATCAAAATTAATATCAGTTTGTATAACCTTTACACTGTACCTAGGTAGCTTGATTAATTAATGGTGAAAAATGACATTAAAAATGATAAGGTAAAATTTCATTCAGTAAGAGAGAGAAAAATGGGGTCAGTACTCATCAGTTCTTGTCAGTACTTTTCTAAGTTTTTCAATATCGTCAGCAAAAGTGTCAGTACTTCTCTTAGTTTATCAGTACTGTCTACGTTTGTCAGTTACTTTCTAAGTTTCTCAGTACCATCAGTAAAAACGTCGGTACTTTTCTAAAATTATCAGTAATGTCAGAACACTGTCAGTATATGTCTAATTAATTAAACCAATACAAATGTAGTGAATTTTGACCAAAAACACATCTTAGTATATTGATTTGATATGATTTCGTTTAATTGAATACATGTAACATGGAAAATCACCTTTCAGGGATAAAGATGTATACTGGTGTCAACGTTACATATTTCATTTTGAAGGTGTATATAGTATTACGTAATCCATAAGTGAATAAAATGAAAAATCACAGTTTTTCAACACAGAATATATAACTATTTTAGTAATTTCTTGAAAATTTTTTACTAAGAACTTAAACGTGATTTTCTAGAATCACAAGCTGCTCCTGAACTAAAATGTTGTGAGGCATCTTAATCATATATTAACAAAGCGGATAGTTCATTGGAAGAACAGTACATACTACAAAAATACACAATACAAAAATATTGAAAAAAACGCAACGCTGATCATCAGCTTATTTATTTTCCTTGTTGATATACATGTATTTAATTGAAAAGTGCATGTCATCAAGTAAACCAGGTATTTATTCTTGTCGACATATCAAACCGAATTAAGTATAATTTTGGAAAAAATATCTTAACAATAATTTTCCAAATTATAAAAAAATTGTGGATAAACATGTTACACCAAAAGTCACGAGCATGTAAAAATATACTGTTGAATCCATGCTTTGTTTTAAATGATTCCAAAAACAAACATAAGTATCCCTAACTCAATATGTAACACATTTAGAATGTTTTAATCTTTAAAGGGTTATTTAAAAATGCATAAGGTACATGCATAAGGTACATTTGTTCTGGGGTTTTTTTTCTAGATAGCAGGTTTAAAATTAGTTTCTTTCGACCAACCAATCTTTTTATGTTCAAGTCGTCTTTGAGTTGAGTAGATAAAGCTTGAAACTTGTTTATAATAGCCCAACAGAACCAAAGAGCTACTTAAACATTTTATATTACATAACAATTTGCTTCTAAAATTGCTGCTGATAAATCAAAAGGCGATTGTATTGATATGAATGTTGTTTAGTACAAACTAAAGATACAAATATCCAATCTTCTTCTTCTTTTTTATAAAACTAGGCTTGTTGACACCAACATAAGACAGCAAATTAAACTATAGGCATATAGACATTAATGATGTCCAGTTTCAAGAATCCTGGTTATGTCTGATAATGCCAACAATCATCATGTCGATTATTCTTGCTTACACTATTTTGAGTTATATTATATTATACTATATCAAATATTTTTGTTGTCTCTAAATATCAATCGAAAAACATTATATTGACATCCAGTACTCAACTCTAAGAAAACTCCTTGCATTGATTATCCAGAATTCCATATATGGATACCGTATCATTTTGATCAAAAGCATTTCAGGTAACCTATCACCCCTGTCTTTCACAAGTGTCTGATGTAAAGTCAGCGTATATATTACCATGCGGAATTACCTGAAATATACACGTCTAGAAATGTTTATATTTAACCCAGCCATGTTTTATTGGTGTAGTAATGTATTTGTACCTGGGGAGACAGGTTGAGATGGCTAATTCTTCTGATAGTTGTTACAGCTCTGCGGCTGGGTCACTCTCGTCCATCCCAGGTATAGCATCAAGAAAACACCTCGGTCACAGCAGTTCACAGCAGTTTTTCAAAACTTTTGCTCCAGGTAAATTAACACGATTTTAGTTTATTGATTAGATCATCGATTTTAGATACCTTATGAGAGTCATCAATGATGAAATAAAACGTTTTCTGCCAAAATCTTATGTACTATTAAAACAAGTTGAATTTTACACTAGATATATATATATCGAAACGATGACAACATCTTAAATCGTCTGTTTTATACCGACTGGTAATTGCAGTACATCATTACGCGCCATAATGGGAATCTGTTCTACTTTCAGTAAATTATCGCAATCATTAAACAAGAATTAACACCGTTGACTTCAGCGAGACAAACGTATTTATATTTGTTGTAAATCGTGTTTTATGAGTCGTAGAATATAAAATTCAGTTAATATTAGTTCAATATATTACATGTTACGGGTACTTTTTGCTAGACAGAGGAGAGCAAAATGCAAAAAAAAAAAAATCATTTATGAAACAAACTACATGAAGAGCTTAACTATTTGTTATCATTGACATTACTGATATCGTTAAAAGGTAAGAAACAAACATTGATTTCACTTTTCAATTAAGAACCAACAATGGAATGATTTTGAATACAATTTGTTGTATCATTTTCCACACATAAGGATATTTTTTTTTGTTTTTGAAGAATTACATCGTTTTAACATATATTTGGTCACGGCTCTCCAATTTTCGCATGCCATATCTATTGCTACATAAAACACAGTTTTTTGTCAAAATCTAATTCATCTATCTTTGAACATAACAAATTGATGCATGTCTAAATTTTTCAACTAAAACTGACGATGTGTTTCGAAATTTTTGAAAAATACCTCAAAATAATATGTGCAAACAGCCCATTGTAAATGTTTTACAGCACGGCAATCTTTTTTGTTGTCTTTTTTGTTTCCAACACAATTTGTAATATTTGCTAAGGATCTTTTTACCTTCAATGGTTCGGAATAAGCACATTCATTGAAGTGGGGCACACAGGCTCATGTCACTGAAATTCTATTGACTGACTTGAGCAACACGCTCCAATCATTTCGTTCTACCTTGTAAAAATCAATTAGATATAGATGAGAGTATTTTTCAATTTTACATGTAAAAGTAATACTAAAAAGAGAGATATAAGTATTGCCTTTGCTTTTTTGTAATACACATCTAAAAAATTATCAAAGAAAATAATTGCTATACGACAATACTGGAAAGTTTTAAGGTTTTGATAAAACAATAACTAGCCATACTGGTCAATATGCATTGAAAGTTAATGTGCGTCCGTATACAAAATGAACTAAAATCTTGGCAATTGAACAATCAATCCTTTTTAAAACCAGCTGCAATGACTTTATAAATACAGCCTCATGTATTTGTACAAACCACCACGGTAAAACCTTAAAAGTCATAGAGGAAACTAAAGGTTTACAGGCAGAAATATTGATACATAGTTGAATTCACAGACGTTGCATTTTTGTCAAATTTCCCGATAGCAAAATGACTCAGCGTGCTTTGTGAATCCATAACTTCTCTTGGGATTATTCTGTCTGATCATAGATTTACACTACAACATGTTAGTTTTAATTTCAAAAATATTTTAAGAAAGTGTGACATGTTCCTATACGCTGTCTTGTAAAATTGGGATATGATTATCCTTTAAGCTTACATATTACACAACTTCCCCAAGCGTGTTAAGTAACGAGGATGATAAATATCAATAAAATGTCTCTTAAAATCGATGTCTTTAAACATATTCATTCTTTTTTAACATATTTCATCGACCGTTCTTATCTACAACCAGTAGAATATCAATTGAAAAAATGGCAAAGCAGTTTTCATATATTATTTTTATGCTTTGGTCTTTCTGCTTTTTGTCTTAATCATTTATGACTCTAAAATCACATATCTTATTCTATATTGAAATATTGGAACCAGGTAGAGCGCACTGACATTGTTAGATAAATCTTAAATTGGTGGGCGTAGTTGCATCACACGCAGTTAACGTGATTTACACACACTCTGTTCTCATTTTGATAATGCTGCTAACTTGGTTCTTGTTCGTACCTCTTCTTCAAGCTATCAATTATATGAAGGACTTTCTATTTGACAAATTTCTGGGTGTATTGTGAACGTTGTCAGGCATCATACCAAGGATATTGTGTCTCCACCAAAATAACAAATTTAGCCTACAAAAACAAATGTATGACAATATACAGATAATAAGATTATAATTCGTGGTGGCTCAATTTTTGAGGCATTCGTGGGTATATTAAGCCATATTCCACTAATTAAATACTTAGAAGCAAACTAATTATAAAAGATTAAGACTACTTCATTCTACTGAATCTAACTCGAAATTAAATGACTTTGTAGTTTTCTATAGGATGACAGTTAGAATTTAGAAGTTTGTTTGACAAAAATATTTGACAAACAACGAGTAAATATATGGATCTTTTTTCTATAGGAAACGGCATCTGTAAAAACTGAATGATTATCCTAAAGTTTAATTTAAGTTTCATATCTCAAACAAACTTATAACTCATATGGAGTACATGTAGTATAACGTAGTTATCATACATTATCGGACATTTTTAGTCAAATATTATTCAATTTTAATTCTGGATGATTTTGTGTTTTCATCAATATGGAAGAGTTCATGAACAAACAAAACGTAAAGCGTCAAAAATTAAGAAAAAAATGGTTAAAGAGGAACCATTCATTTTTTTTTATTTTGGACTTAACAAGTAAGATATAACATTACTCTTACTGTAAATAAAGTTGAAATAATAAGATTACTTCTAAGAAATAAGTAAAACATGAAATAAACCACTTAAGCAGGGAACACATGAGCATTAAGATAGTATGCAAGTGTTTTGTATGCTAGATTGGTTCTGTATTGCTATACCTGGGATCATTTAAATATCATAAAATCGAATGTTATTTTTTTCTCAAATTTGTATATATAAGTTATTTGTATTAGCTAGTGAATAGAGAGGTTTAGCAAACCGACGTGTACGCGTACGTGTACGTGTAACAGGGGATTCCCCCCGGAAATGTGCGCATTACGTCATCAATTTTGCTATTGACGAAATTCTACAAGTTGCTGTAAACGTGTGAAACAGCGAGTACCCGTAAGTGCAAACTTGTAGCTTATATTTTCTTTATTATTATATATTGTGATAAAAGTTTGTGTTTTCCCAAATCTTGGAGACTTATTACGAGATTTTTTACAAAAAACTTTATGTCTTTCATTGAAAATTTTGTTTTTATCGAGTGTTTAAAACACCTATCTCGTCTTTAATTATAGGCTTCTAAAACACACTGAGCTGTGACTAATCGTGTATAATTAACTTTTCAAATTACAGAAAAGAGTTATTAAATGTAAATAAAGTTATGTTAAATAGAAATAGCATAGCTTTTTAAGAGAGAGAGAGAGAGAGAGAGTTTTACAGTTAAACATGTCGGAGCGTAAAAAGCAAATACGATTTTCGGCGAATGATGATTTGTCACTTTTGAAAGAAGTGTTAGCAAAAAATCCATTTAAAAACCGGACGAAGTGGTCTGAAATTAGCGATACGGTCAGCAGGGGTAGCTTTGTTGTGGATGGCAGACGGGTCAGGGAAAGGACGAATCTAATGTTGGACCATCATAAGAAGAGCAATGCCGAAAGCAAGAAAAAGTAAAAACAAAATTAATTGAATATCAATGTAGTGTAGCTAAATCTTATTATAATTATACTATACTATAGAGTTCTCAAGTTAATTTCATGAATATGAATTTCTAAATAATTTTAATTGTATTTTAGCTGTAAATTAATTTTCATGACTTCGGTGCCGCATAATGTTTAAAAACTTAACAATAAATTCCGTTATGATTACAATACATGTATATGCATGAAGCACTAATCTAAGGTGTGTTGAGGAGGCAGGGGTAATTACACTGACGGAAAATTTAATTATAAAAGTTTATATGAACCAAATGTATACGTTCATTAAACCAAACCTACAAGAAAATCTAAAGATTACATGTGATCTATTTAGGTCAGGTGTTGTTGAAGAATATGACGAGAAAACGGCGTTATTAGACGACATTTTAGAATTAAAAGAGGAGGAAGAGAAAGTCAAGGAAACTGAAAAAGAAAAGAAGTCGGCGGATGATAAAAAAGGAAAGGATGTACGCAAAAGAGCTCTTGAAAATTTGAGCAAAGGTAAATAAAACAGAGAAAATATGGGCGTACCTTGAGCTTTATTTTAATGAGATAAATAACACCGAATCTTAAGTTAGATCTTGGAATAGAATTTAATTATTAATTTTCTCATGCCAACACTGTTCTAAAACTGTTTTACATGTTCTGTGTTTCGTTGCTTTCAGTATGATAAACTTTTCAACTTGTTTATTTTAGATGAAGAAGAAAACCAAACTCCAAAGAAAAGAACATCTTCTACAAATGTCATGGAATACTTACAAACAAAGGTCAACATTGAGAACGAAAATAAGAGAGAAGAGTTGAAGTTAAGGAGCAAGGAGCTTAGACTTGAAAGAGAAAGATTTGAGTTAGAGAGAGAAGAACGCAGGGAAAGAATAGAAACTGAGAAAAAAGAAAAAGATTTTATGTTACAACTTCTCGAGAAAGTATTGAATCAAAAATGATTTTCAAATAGGCTATGATGAGATAAAATTGTTTATTAATAAATATCAAATTTAACATAACGTTAATAAAACATGAATAAAATTAAATACTCCTGTCTCTCTCAATAACATGTAGCGTTTTTGTAAAAAGTCAACGATGCAGATATTCCTGTAGGGATGGGGGATTTAAACCGAAAAAGGAACCAGTTTCACTCCCATATAAGCATGTGTGGCAATTTGCAAGTAATGCAGCTACTTTATAGTATTTTCCGATGGGTTGAAGATAGAGTTTGTGGTTTTTTTTGTAATCAAGAAAAGCAAACAGATTCAAAAGTTTTCCGAAACCCCACTCCACACAAATTCTGACGCTTGACATGCGCTTGTTAAATCGCGCTTGGTTAGCTGATAGAACTGCACCTTTAAATGGGGGAATGATGTACGGGGTTAAGGGATATGCAGGATCTCCATATACACAGAAGACTTCGTTGTTCGGAGTAGTCATGTGTCGATGCATGTCAATTTCTACCCCACTTTCTCTTAACAGACCAGCATCGTGTCGTCTCCCCTCCACTGGTCCATAAAAGTGGGCAATGATTCCATTTGGGGCCATGATACTTTGAAATTTTAGGCCATGGACCCTTTTGTGACCATTATAAACAATTCGTTGATTATGTGCTGGGCGACATATTGGACGCACAGTTCCATCGATAAAACCCCAGCAATTTTCTAGAGGACTGTTTTTATTTTTAATAGCGGTTGCCATGACCTGGAGCTGATCAAGTGACAACCAGGGTCTGTCCAATGTATCGAGAAGATATGAATAGTTCTCGTAAATATAATCAAGACTTGTACTAAATATGTTTGACAGTTCGAATTTTGTTCTTCCAAATAGCGGTGATAAATCATCGAGACGATTTGGATATGCTAGCCGCCGAATTACAACGCACAACCCTTCCATTCCAGAACAAACTGTGCGATTATTGCATCGAAAAACCTGTGGGATTTCCAGCATGCATCTCAAATCATTTAATCCTCCTTTATCGAAACGAAATAAATGCTTACACTGAGTATCTGAAATGTCCTCTAACTGTAGAATAGATGGATATTTTTGGGATTGCACTGTGTCCAGTAGCAATAGATCATCATCATCTAAAATTGCTGCCAATGTCTTTGAATTGAGCGCCATATTGAACAAAATTGTTTATTAAAAAATGATTGGCTAACACATTCAAATTTATCCAATCATAAAGACGTTTGCATGTAAAATACTTAAACGTACACGTACACGTTAGAATTGCTAAACAAGAAAAAAAGAAAAAACGTGTACGTGTAATTCTAACTTGTAAGCTACACGTACAAGTACGCGTACACGTTGGTCTGCTAAACCTCTCTAATAATATCTAATTGTTAACTAAAACGCAACAGATTTCATGTTATTCGAAATTTGTAGGAAATTATAGTGCAAGCAATATAAGGTGTATTGAAAACACTATTACCTATTACTTGTCAACTTTGGCAAAGAAAGTATTAAAACGGGATACAGAACAGAATATTTCAGGTGTTAACGTATTGCGTTTAGATGGGTAACAACAATCACGCGCACCCCACCAACCCATGTCTGAATACAATTTAATATTATCTCTCTACAATGCAACACTTTAAATGCAATCGCGTCTATTTGCTTTAAACTCATTTGATTATAAGTTTCAAAACCTCAAAAATCAAGATCGTGTATTAAGTTAGTAACATGAACATGGGTTCTACAGTTTTGTATTTTGTGTTGTACTTGATTACCAATTTTCATAGTTTCTGCTGTTCATGCAACTTGTTTGTTAACAATAAACTTTGTTAACAAAACTGTTTTCCAAGGTCTAACATTACCTTTAACACTAATTAATATATATATATATATATATATATATATATATATATATATATATATATATATATATATATATATATATATATATATATATATATATATATATATTATATATATATATATATATATATATATATATATATATATATATATATATATATATATATATATATATATATAGATAAATAAAGCCTTGGTACAGCAAAAAACACTTAAATAAATAAAACAGAATGCGACAGTCCAAATTAAATAAATTGTTTACTGTTAGCGCTTTCAGCCATGTCGGCTCTTCAGACAGTTATACAAAATTGTATAACTGTCTGAAGAGCCGACATGGCTGAAAGCGCTAACAGTAAACAATTTATTTAATTTGGACTGTCGCATTCTGTTTTTTATATATATATATATATATATATATATATATATATATATATATATATATATATATATATATATATATATATATACACACAACATTTCACAGTTATTGTATTTGCGTTTTCATTTCAGTATAAATAGATGCATGTCTCTTTGCATAAGGGAGAAAAACTGAATTTGTTACTGCAGTTTTCATAATGAAGTTTCTAAGGACAATACATTTCATATATCTTGTTTTTGTATTGATCTTTATTCAAACCAAGGTAACCTAGATCTTAATATTTTATTTTGGTTATCTGCACTCCTGCAGAGAAAACCGCTTCAAAAACTCAATGTTTACTTCAAAGCTGCAATTGAAATTTTCATATCTGTGTCACTTGAAAATGTAATGAGTTATATTAAGACATGAATGCGGTAGGTCGATTTTTATTAGGCATCAACTGAGGTATTTAAAAAAAGATAAAGCTCTGATATATACTTCTTAAATTGTGTAGCCCTTTTATTCGTAGCCATACGGTCGAAGCAAACTACCGCAATAGATCATCAACGTTGTCGCTGTGTTGAATCAATGTTGCGAATTTAAATGGAAACGACAATGAAAAAAGTTTGAACATATGTTATAATTATACATCAAACCCTGGCCTCTTATCTCATTTATTTAACCAGATATTCAAATTATACGTCACTGTGTAAATCAAGAATGTTGCCTTTTTAAAACTGACAATTTTTTTTAATGAAAATGGCCAAATAAGGAAGTAGCTATGAAAGCAAAAAGTTTCCTTTATATTTATACACATGCAATAGAGGGCGAAAAAGAAAAAGCTGCTACAGATAGAAAAACAACATTAAGTATATCCCCGCAAAGTGTTTTTTTTTTTTGCGTATTACATGACGGATAATAACTTGTACAGGAATAAATAACATCAAGTTATTACACGGTATGTAATTCATATTTAATTTTTTATTTCAAATGGGTAGACAATGGCCTAAAATACTATGATAAACACATTGTTAGGCTTCAAAATCGTAAACAAACGGTTTCCTGAATGTTTATTTGCGCTGATAGATACATAATTACTACGAGGGATCATTGATCGTTTAATAAGTGCATGGACATTATTAAAAGGTCAATCTGATACCGTAAAGCGTTTAAAGCTGTTTTCCGCTTTGTTCTTTTAATTTGCAAAAAATAAACCTAAACATTCTTTAGGTTTTAGTATAACAATCTAATTTGCCTTAATCTGCTTCTGTATATCAGCAAGCAAGTTAGATTCTTATACTAAAACCTAAAGGAGGTTGAAGAGGTGTTTATCCGAATGCCCGTCAGATTGAAGACATAATTTGCAATTTTCTATGAAGCATAATTATGTTTTAATTGCGTAATTTTTCTTATTTTATGTTCATGTATGACAAATTTGTATTTATTTTCAAACCAAACAGTAAAAGGCATCGTTACAATTTAAGTGGAGCGTTTTTTTACTTTATCATTTCGATTTATAATGTTTTATATGCCTTTTTTAAAAATTTAAAATGTTGTTTAGTTATTCATGCAGGATATGAAGGTAGCGACATTTATCAAGAAATTTATTATCAGCGTTTGCAATGATAGTTTTCTTCAACCAACATTAATCATCAAAAGAAGCATTGTATTGTTTATATTTTCATTTAGTTTTTTTTTTAAATGAAATAATCGTAAAGTAACTAATTATTATTAATGTACATTAGTTTGTTAGATAAGGGATATCGCCAAGTCGTCTTTTATGGAAATAAGAGCCTTACATCATCATGATTATTTCGTGCGGTCTGCGATTTTTCTTTCGATAAGTTGCCGATCTTTCGAACGATTAACTGATTAGAATTAGATTGTGTATTTTTTTATTCATATCAGGTTCTACACAGCTGTGAATTACAACCAATTTCCGTAAAAAATGTAGAGCATCACATTAAGTGTATCAAAACATTATGTCGTTAAACCAAAACCAAAGTTTAAGTGCCAATCGTCAAGTAATAACAGTTATAAAGCCTTTACATTTGTGGCTTACGTTAACAAATATCACACCATACATGTTTTTACATACATGCTGAATACTGCATAGATCCATCAAATTACACTTTGTCAAGTGGACAAAATCAAAAGTTTTATTTTGAAAATGGTGGTGTTCGATTTTTATATGGACCATCTAGAATTCCCTTACCTCTGATTTGTTTAACTTGATGTCTTCTCTCTGTTTTACAGTCTACCAAATTATCTATCGTAGTTTAAGGTTGTCAGATAAAAGAAGAATAAATCCTTTATTATTAATTTACGAGTGATTCAATATCGGGAATCAAGTCGTTTTAAATAAAAGATTTAAAAATCTTGCACACAATGCATTCAACCTAACAATAGTTCAATTGCTCTAATTGACACACACGCGTGCAAAGAGCAGAATTAATATCGTACCTGTTATGCCTTGTACGCTGTTAAAAAGACAAGGTAAGCCTCGCTGGTTCCCGGTAAGAGTGGTTATATATTGTCGTAGCTGTATTATTTTAAATATTTGAGATAGGTATGTTTGCTACGGTGGTATGCAAAGTTAACATTTTAATTAACAGTGCAAGGATCTACAGGAACTAAAAAAGAAAGATGTAAGTGCGTACATTACTTCTATTTTACCGTAATTTTTTCAGTGTAATAAATGTAATGTTTTATAACATATTTGTATCAGTTCAATGTTTGAAATTGAGTATCGTTTTCAAAGACATGACTCATTGCGCGTGTTGGAATTTCCAATGCCGCCTTTGGTTTCATCAAAAGTTATTAACATTAATCTGACTTGTTTAAGTATTCTTCACCAGGCTTGTTCAACTTCATAAAAATCGTTCTAAAACTTGATGTTTGTACAGCCAATGTCTTGTTGCAATATTTCTTAACTTTTCAATACTTTAGAGTAAATGAATTCTAACCTTAAAGTTTAAAGTTCGTGACCCTACGTAAAAATGTCTCTTGGAATACTTTGTGAAAATAATTGCGCTCCAATCACTGTATATCTAATAATGGTTTTGACAAAATATATTTAAAAGGCTCCTTTGCAAAACCTTAAGCAATAAAAAGATTTGCAGATTTTTTTTAACAGGTTAAAGTAACGTCCATGATTTGATATATTGAATTCACGGGGTGATTTTCCTTTAGCTCTCAATTTATTTTTATAAAACCAAACTTTTAGTTTGATTTTTTGGTTCAACAGAAATGGCGACCTCCGACATTGAAATGTCGGACATCAACGTAGAGACACGAAATGGCGATCAACTGCATGGGTTAGTTTACAGTGTCTTAGTGTTATCATAACCATAAAGCATTAAACGGAATAAAAGGGTACACCAATAGCGCTTATTATTATTTTAGCTGTTAAACAAATAAGGTTGAAATAATGTTGACGATTAATTACGAATAATGATTTAATTACAGAACTGAGCAAAACACGTTTAAAAATCAACGTGAAAAATGTAAATGCTTATCAATTACAAATTAAAGTTAATTTGAATATCAGATCTGAACACAGTCCGGAGCTGTGGAACATTTTCCGAAAGGACAGGCTACCGGAAGAGTCCAAGTGGTGTGTGGGGTTCACAGACTCCTTCTTCAGGGGTTTCAAGTTCCTGTTTTACTTCTTCCTTTTTCTGGTGCTTATTGGGGGCGTTATCGCAAGTAGAGGTGGTCTCCAGATTTTAGCATCTTTACTCGGTGACCAAGAAAGAAGATTTCCAAATGTAAGTTAGAATATGTAAAGGTTTAAAGGAAGAGCAATTTATAGATCTACATGACCTCCCAACGTGTCTGATTGGTTTTTTTTTATTTTGTAAGTAGTATCTACAACTAAAGATTTCTTAAATGTTTATTGAAACGACATGTCAAGATTCATATCACTATTTAACAATTGAACTTGACATCTAGGAACTAGGTATGTTATTTTGTATATTTTAAATTTAGACCTAAGCTTAGAGACGCATGCAAAGTCCCTTAAATTAAGGAAATTATTTGTTTTACATATCTCAAATACTTAAAAAACCAAGATTACAGTTGTTGCATTTTTAGAATATCAGAAAAATGTCAATTCTTTTTTTTTTTCAGAGGACTGTGACACAAGACTTCATTTCGTATCTTTTTTTCTTCATAATCGCAGTACCAGATTTTTTCAAATTCATTCAGAGCGTTGCCCAATTCGTGTTTGGAAAAAGAGAGAGTCCTAAATGTGCACGGTTTTTAATGGTAATCAGTGATTGTTTGTCATTTAGGGTTGTATATCATTATAATATAATTAATTAATAACCACACTTAAAACTGCAACCAGATTAATTGAATAATCACGAAAACACGTTAAAGTATACGGTTGGAAAACACTGAGTAAAGGTAGAATCATTTACATTGTGAATCAGATTGAAATTTTATGTCCTTGTAGGTATTGCTGAGGGAAGCATTTCATCTCTTTGGCCTTGGATGTTTGCTTTTCAAGGTCATGCCTTACCTTGACCCACTTCAAACTTGTCTCGTGACCCTCTCAATTCCTGTCTTGCCATCAATAATAAACCTGGTGTCTTACTGTCATCGCAAGGCATGTGAACGTCCAAAAGGAATTAAAAAAATAGCAAACTTGGTAGGTTGCATTTTCCTGATTGCTACTTTTGGTATATTGATATTCTCAATTATTTCGGAGAAAAAAGACTGGACCATGGAAAAGGAACATAAAAATGTGGAACTTCTTGCATGGGTAGCAACGTCTGTTATTTTGCTGTCTACAAGATGGATTGAAACATATTCTTTTGTATGTAGGAAATTTATAGAATACAAAAAAGACAGACGGATCAGTGACAAAGGATATGTGACATCGCACATGTGTTCTAGTTTTCTAAGGATAATTTTATTGATTGTTCTCTTTCCAACTTTGTATTGTCCTGAAATTCGAGGAATTAATGAAACTTACAATGCGTTCATAAGTACGTCTTCCACCACTGCATCAGGGCTTCTATCCCTAAATTGCATTAATATATCAAAACTGATTTCAAATGATACCCATATAAATGTAAGCAGCACCGACCTTCAAAACATCACCGTTCTGTGCAAGGACGAAGGAATATCCTATCGGTTGGTCATTAATGCATACGTGGTCCATATTATCGCAGCATTTCTGACCACTCACTTTGGTGTGTTAGCTTGCAGACTTCGAATGCAAGTGGTTGGCTTTGCATTGCCACTGACCCTCGCTTCGCCACTGTACCTGGTCCTATTGATTATGTTCGATGAAATAGAAGTTGATTTTGCTCGCAATCTCCTTAATCTCAACGCCGAAAATAAATGGAAATTGGTCTTTGGATTTATGATTGGATGGGTAGGTCAGATTTGGGTTTGCAGACATGCATGGTTTAAAAATCGTCAGGATCGCTTGGAGTTTGTGCAAAAGTAAGTTAGTATTATATTAGCTTGGGAACATTTAAATATAAAAATTTAAGTTCATTCGATTTGCTGTTAAATATTTTTCTAACAAGGTTATGTGGTAAAACTAAAACTAAATGCGATTAAAGTTTTTAAGAATATATTTTTTTATAAAATGTTATTTTTGTTAACAATCTTTACAGACGAATATAATCAAATCTTATAAAAATAATACATCCAATAAAAGTTAAAATAATGACATTAATCATACTGATACTTGTAATGATAAACAATGCTATAACTATGCATGGTGTTTTCGAACAAATGTGTACAATTTATATGTATATAAACGAACCAAAGAGAATACAGTTGTCAAAATATGTAGATGCTAGCTGTCTATAAGGATCACCACTTCGTCCATTCACATACTCTATTGACAGCGCTGCCGGACGACTGGTCGATCTCTTCTCAGTAAATGTTTTACATGTATAATATAAATGCAAACAGTTTTTTTTTAGCGATAGGACAAAATATCAGTAAAATCAGTGTTTTGTACATGTACTTCAAACGCAGTTCAGAAGCGTAGTTTATCAGATTTGAAATGCGCCTTAAGACCCGATTGTTTTCAAAATTTTTAATCTACAATACATTATATACTTTTGAGTTTTAATTGCTATTAAGGATATTACAAAAATCAATGTCGCAGATTTTCTATTATTTTCTTAGTAAATTCTACAATAATTTCTTTATTATTAAATGAAAGATATATACCTAATAATCTTCAAATCTGTAATACATTTTAACATTCATAGATCTAATGTTTACTTACTTCTTTATCGTTATTCTGCATTCTGCCTACACTTCTACCTCCCATTCACTTAAATAAGAACTATTACAAAGTATATTTCTAAGTATACACTCTGTAATTAATATCAGATAATTGTTTATCTTCAACATCTGTCAGTTTACTGACAGATATGTTTTCTCATTGTTTAGCATAATGAATTTCAAACTGTTTTGAAAACTCATTCCTGTGACAAGGTTTTGTACTCCTTATCATTATATTTTTTTTATAGAATACATTTTTCCACACAAATAATCATATCCAGTGTGAAAATGAAATTCCATACTATTCACAAATTTTGTATTTGCATAATTTTATGTTCTCATCTTTTAACACAGAATATTAGTCTTGTATTCACATAAGCAATTAAATTTATTTTAAAAATATATCACAGTAGTAAAAATTTCTAAATGCTTAATATTAACATTCTCATCTAGTTGATTTTTAACATATAAAATACCAGTTCTAAAAAAAGAAAGCATTGCCGTTGTGTCGTATAATACAGTTGTTCCCCATGGCGGTCGTAGTCTATCGACATTTGACAATCCATCTGATCGGGAATTTTTATTTTTAAATAGTTTCAGTTCTTACATATAGAGCCTTACGTACTTCTTTATGAAAGAATGGTAATTTCGATGTATCTACGTTACTGAAAAATTGTAAAACATACAAAACATCTGTATCTATCACCAAAACCGTCAAGTATATTATACAGAACTCCTTTCGATTTGAACATTCTTGGTTAATCTTTTAGTTTAATTTTCAAATTAACGATACCTAGACAACCGTTTTAACTCCGATACATTGAGAAGACCGTTAAGAGTATTACGTTTTATTCTTAATGATTTTTTTCCATATAAAATTAAAGATGTACTGATATAGGACAGCCTTGTCGAATGCCTCTATCCATTTTGCATGTTTTAAATAAACAACCATTTTTTCATTTCAAATGTTAATTCTTACATAACATTTCAACCCATTTCTTATTTTTTTTAACATTGAATTGATTTCTAATACTTTCAACAAAATAGTCCATTAAACAAAATCGGAAACTTTTTTTCAAAATCCATAAACAATAGTATACAATTTTAATTTTCTGTATAAAAATAGTCAAAAGTGGTTTTAGAATGTATCCTCTAGCGATTAAAAAGAGTTTAATAATTAAAAACTTGTATTCGAATATAATTTTGGTATTTCTGGGGGATTAACAATAGCCTATGTAAGGTCATTGTATTACAATTTGAAATTTTCTTGTTTCTTAATGATTATTTGATTTATAATGCGCCATGGTATTGCTGTATGATGTTTGTTATTAATAACGCCATGTTGTTTTTAAGGCTGTTTGTCTTGCCTCACTACTGTAGTGCTTTCGTTGACCTTGCACTCTTGCACAGTCGACGTAAACGAAACCGATCTGAAAATGATTACAAGAAGGAGCTCAATGTGCCCAAAACGGATACCAAAGTGTATATCTGCGCAACAATGTGGCATGAAAATAGAATAGAAATGAAACAGATTCTGATATCAATATTTAGGTAAACTGAAGTTTAATTTTAAATCATATGTTTTGATGGAATAATAAATAAATTCCCTCCATTTACCGTACCGGTACCATTTTTACTTGTAACTTGTAACGTTTTGTATACTAAATGATTTTTTGATTTTTGTTATTTTAGACTTGATCACCACCAGTTTCAATATGAGTTTAGTAAGAAAGATCTTAAAGGCAAGGAGAAAGATTACTACACATTCGAAGGTATCAACGTTTTTATTGGTGATAGTCACTCCTGTAAAATGAAAAAAAAAAAAAAAAATCCGCAAATTGACGTAATATTCAGTATAAAGATGGACGTTATTATATTTGTGGTAGGATCAAGGCAAGATAATTTTATTTTTTTATTTATTTTTTTTTTTTTTAATTTAAAACCAAACCATTAGATTTATTCACGATATTACAATTCCTTCTTTTATTTTAACTTTCGATATAAAGACATGGAAATTATAAATATATGCATCTTTGAAAGTGTGATATTTTTTAATAATCGACCCCAAGTTGGCGGTCAATTATATGAGAAGGTATTGTATTTCTTAGATTTGAATCATTTAAAAAACCTTATGTACACAACGTTTTCCGTCTGCAAAAACTTTAATGTTTCATTGAAATAATTGGTCCTCGTCTGTATTTTTGACGCTTGCAACCTTTTGTTTTCTTTTTGGTCTTGTTCGTGTTTGATATTATTTTTAAGCAAAACGGTACTGCCCAATTCAAACGCATAGTCAGCAGTTAATCTATCAATAAATAGGTATAAGTACCTCTGTTTCATGCGTTTTGTGGTGCTCTAAGAGGGATAACACATGATTAAAAACCTACTTTTGTTCATAGATAAAACATTAAATGTAATATGACTGGTCGTTTAGATTAATAATGGTCTGTTTTAGCGCACATACACTTTGACGATGCGATGGAAACGAATAAAGCAACAAACACAAGAGGTCCAAATGATTTTGTGAGACAATTTATGGAAATCGTTAACGAAGCGGGAGGGTATGTTTAATCTTAAAGGCAAAATAAGTAACAAATTATCTTTGTTCAAACATCCTTTCACAATAAATGCAGTTGATAGAAAGTATTATAAAAGAGTGCATCAATTAATAAGATTTATACATGAATTAACTGTACAAAACGTCCTTTTATACTAAACAGTTAAATAATAAATACCTGTATATACACTACAAAAACGCTGATTTGCGATGATAGAAACCAGATCTTAATGTTTTCAGTACGACAAATTGACCTAAAGAAGCACTTGTCAAATGCGAAACAGATAACTATTGGTTTTAATTTGGTCATTAAAGATCCTTACTGAGCGTAATAAACATTTTCTTTGGTTGCCAATGTATTTCAAAATGGTTAACATACGTAACAATTATGTTTTTTTCCGTACAACTTTTGTCCAGTAAGATAAAACTTTAGCTTTTGATCTAACAGAATTTTATGAAAAATGAACAATTATGACGCCATGTTATACTTAAATGGTAAGTATTTATGTTTGTTTTAGGGCCTTCTATAATAGAAAAATCATGCTGAACCCTCCACAGAAATACGTTACTCCATATGGAGGTCGTTTGGAATGGAAACTTCCGGGAGAAAATAAACTGGTGGTTCATCTAAAAGACAAAGATAAAATCCGGCACAAGAAAAGATGGTCACAGGTAATTTATGGTCACGACAGGTCACAAGGTATATTGAGTCACACGAATGCAGACAAACGTAAAATGTCACTTATCACTATCGTTTAACACAGGATATATCTTAGAAGACCCAAATGATATATGCATACTAAAATCAATTGCATTTAATCTTAAGTTCTTAAGGAAAAGCAGACCTCGTTACTACGCGATATGTACTATTAGTACACGTGCATTTACCACACATTTCTTTAATTGTTAACAATAATTTGATAAACAGTTATTCCATGCATTAAAATTTATAACACAGGTGCAACTATATTTTATGTAAATGCTGTTGAAATAAGCAGTTTGTATTTAATTTTTTTTTCTTTCATTAGATTATGTACATGTACTACTTTATTGGGTACGAACTCCTTATGAAGGACAGGAATCCAACGACAATAACAAATCCAAATTTTGATGATAGTACCTCCATTTTTGAACTTCTAAGTGACGAGATTAAACAAAAGGTATGACAACACGCTGAAATGGTTATACAGAAGAATTATAATTATTTTTTTGCGGAGTAACTCTAATCTGTTTCTATAAGAACCCAGAATCACCAAAATGTTCATTATAAATTTGAAAACGACAAAACTAAGTAAAGTAAATTTGTCCATTTTATATAGGCGGAAAACACTTACATTCTTGCCCTTGACGGGGATGTTGACTTCCAACCAGAAGCACTTCAACTTCTCATTGATAGAATGAAGATAAATCCAAAAGTTGGAGCCACTTGTGGTCGTATTAAACCAGGAGGATCTGGTTAATACTTTTTTCATATGTCAATGTTGATTCGCTAAAATATAGTTCTTTAATGTTTATATCATGCAGTATATATGTTTTGTCATTTGACTTTTATCCGTTAAACATGGACATTAAACGGCACTAAATTATTCTGTTCTCAGGACCTGTTGTCTGGTACCAGCGTTTTGAGTACGCCATAGGGCACTGGCTCCAGAAGTCCGCCGAGCATATGTTTGGTTGTGTTCTCTGTAGTCCTGGCTGTTTCAGTCTGTTCCGTGTTAAAGCACTCATGGACGATAATGTTATGAGAACATATGCTACCCTACCTACAAAAGCAAAACACTTCCTACAATATGATCAAGGTTGTTATTTCATATTAATCATGGCTTAAATATACACTGAAATTGTCATTATGGATCATTTCGGCTAACTAAAGAGAGTTTATTATACATTTTATGTAAACAAAATTCACAACACTGTGAACTCATCATTCATTTTCTTTAATCAGACAATTTTCAAATGCAGGAGAAGACCGTTGGCTCTGCACCCTAATGCTACAACAAGGTTACAGGATCGAGTACTGTGCAGCTGCAGAAGCAATCACATTTGCTCCTGAAGACTTCAAAGAGTTTTTCAACCAAAGAAGACGATGGATGCCATCTACGATGGCTAATATATGGGATCTTCTCAAGAGTTATGCCCGTACGACAAGAATAAACCCAAACATTTCATACTTTTACGTTTTTTACCAGTCCATTTTATTGTTTTCATCGGTATTAGGTCCTTCCACTGTTTTACTGGCCTTAGAATCGGCCATAGGATCGGTATTTGGGGTAGCACCTTCGGTAGCTTATCTTTTAACATATGGACCAACAATACTGTTTCTAATCATTTGTCTAAAAGCGAAAACAGACACCCAACTTAATATTGCAATTGCGCTCAGTGCTGTGTACGCTCTTCTCATGATGGCGGTGTTTGTGGGAACTCTTGTTGCAATCGCTAGCGAGGGATGGTACACTCCTACGGGGATGTTTTTCTACATTATAGTGGGAACATTTATAATTGCTGGGCTTCTTCATCCTCATGAGTTGGGAGACTTATTATGTGGTGTCGTGTATTTTATATGCATTCCAGCAGGTTATTTATTTTTAATAATTTACGCTATTTGCAATTTAAACAACGTTTCATGGGGAACAAGAGAAAATAAAACGGCCGTATTAGAACACTCTGGGCCAGATCAAAGGAAAGGCAAAAAGAAAGAGACAGAAGATGAAATTGATTTTGTAACCACGGAGATGATCAGTGGGATGATCAAACAGGTCAAAAACTCTAATTTAGCTAGAGCATCATGCTCAGAGGCTTTCTTTTCAATCTTTCGATGGATGAACAATCTAGTTATCCTAAAATCATTAGAATCTGTTCAAAATATATTTGATAAGACAAAAGATGAGTCAGATGCTGCTGAAGATGGACAAACAGTTGGCAAACATTCGCTTTTTAAAAGTCGGCGTATGAAAGCTCCGATGCCAAGAAAAAAGAGTTTAGACGATAGTTCATGGGCATCAGAGAATGTTAGGCAGTTAAATCCGTCTAAACTCGAACCCTTAGAGGAAAAGTTCTGGAAAGATCTTATTCATTTTTATTTATACCCGTTGGAAGCTGATCAGAAAAAAGAAGAAAAGGACAAAGAAATGTTAGCTGAACTGCGAAATGAAGTAGCATTTGGGTTCTTTTTTCTCAACGCTTTATGGTTAGCAATTATGACGGCGATGAACGAGGCAAAACATATAATCAATATTAAAATAAGTCAACCTTCAGGGCCGCCAATAATTATTGAACCGCTTGGATTTGGTTTTCTGGTGATGTTTACTATATTAATAGTTCTACAGTTTATTGGGATGGTGATGCATAGACATGAAACACTTTTGCATATTTTGTCAATAACAAAGCTAACAAAACGAAAAAAAATTGACATTAAGGAGCAAATCGGCCTACTTGCGAAGGAGGATGTGGGTTATGATGGTACAGATGATAGCGTGAAAGACGAGGAGGATGCCATATACTGCAACGAGAAAATGATTAAGCGTGCAGCAGAAGAACGCGCAGCACTAAAACACGCTCTACCAGACAGGTACGAAAGACGAAGGAACCACGCGCTGAACTTACGGAAAACAGTTCGGAGATCCTTGAATAACCAACACACACAGGACACTTTGAACAGACGGGGAGGTGGATTGCAAAATCAAGACTATTCAAACCAGGAATGAAACCATGCATTTTCACACCTTTTATATAGTTTGAATATAAAGATACATTGTACTATACATAGAGACAATCTTTAAAAAACATTACCCTATAATGTTTCTGTGTTGTATGGTACACTTACTTATTAAGTAGTACTGTGTTTGTATTCTGAAAAAGTCATCTCGAGGAAAAAAGATCTGTTTGACAACATTGTGACTTCGACTAAACTGTATCGTCGTTTTAATCATTACATGTATGTATGGTCAATGACGCAGAATCATCAATTCATCCTACATCTAACAATTACATCAAATAATTCATCTAGACTTACATATCTGTTAATCCCTGTACTCGCTCAGTGTAACCATTTTTATTATTTGTTAGATCTAGTTTTGTATAAAGTTTAATTTATAATCACTTGTATTGTCTTATGGTAATCTTTTTATATGTTTATTATTACCTATAATATTTTTTTTTCTTTGTAATCATACAATTTGGATATCAGGACTGTGTATTATTAAAAAAAACATACGACAAAGCGGTCATTATTTTATACTCTTGTAGAATGCTCTTTGAAGAAAACAATTGATATAAAACCATTATTTTGCCGTTTAAATTGATTTCTATCATGATATTTTACAGTTATTAAATGTTTATGTGGATTAGTTTTTGATTCGTAAGCATTCATTAACTTGGTCATATGTTCTTTTGTAAAATATAGCTTTAACCAAGATTGACGCTTGTTGAGTTAAATTTTAAGTTCAGGTCCAATTTTAAACATACACTGAACATGTAATTTCTTGTTTTTATTTGTGTTCTGCGGTCTACGGTGTTTGTTGTCTAAATATATCATCTGTTAAGCTGTCTATATTGTTTACAAAAGAGACAACTTGTTTACCTATTTAATGTAATTTTACCGTGAAAATTTATGTTAAGAATTTAAGATAAACATATTTTTTTTTTAATTTGTAATATAGCTGGGTTGTTTCTTAATTGTATATTTTTATCCTTATCAACAATCTACTGTACAGTAATGGAAAAGGGTGACCATGAAAAATATAAAGAATGCTTTATTAAAATTTATAAATTATTTTCTTAAATGATAACATGGCATACATAGATATACAGATACTTATTACATAAATTAGCATTTAAAACATGTTTATAGTTTTAAAAGTTAACGGTTGGTTTGTTTTTATGCAAAAATTTCATGTTGTTAAAAATTGTGTAATAACTGTCATATTCATAAAATGGGTGATGTAATCATTTTTCTAAGCCTAAATATCAATATGCATTGTTTTTACAAAACATCCAAGCCTATATTTTTGATGTTAATGCACATATCTACAGCAACAAATATCAGAGCCACTCTTGATTTATTCAGCTTAATACATGGACAATTAGTTATGGTTGTTGTGATTGTTATCAAAAAAGATAAATGAAAATTTAAAGTTAGAGATCAGAAGTTGTTATCTAAAACATGTACATATTTTTGATATCACAAATAAAACATAAATTCATCTCAAAGTCAGGGCTGAAAAAATACTTCTTAATGATTATAATGTAAACCATGAAATGTTTCTATAATATCAATTAGTGTTTGCATTTGGATTGTCATTAAAGTATTTTTTTATTTTTTTTATTTTATTCTTTGGTTTTGATTTGATTGTCAAAAAGATCGTGAAAGTTTAACACAATGAATTACGTGTAAATTATAGGAACTGCTGAATAAGTAATAGTATCCTAAACTGCCCAGAAGGTCATTCAAAGTCTTTTGTTTGTTAAGCGTCCGCTTTTCTTATTAGAAAAAATACATAAATCAGCATTATTTTGATAAATAAGAAAAACAGTTCGTATCATAATTTGAATATTTTTTTAAACACTAAAAAAATAAACAAAGAAATCAAAAGCACAATTTGAAAACACAGTAATTTTAAATACCAACCTGATAGTATACCTAGTACTTGTGTTTTAAAACATGAAAAGAAAAAGTACTGAATTGGCATAATTTTTTATGCTTAACAACCAATTTGCCTGAGGCCGCGTACCATAGAAAAAAACTTGAAACGGCCTATCTTGATACTTTTTACATCAATCATGATATTGTTTTCCTCTCACGAGCCATTTATCTTGAAAATCGATCGTGACTGAAACTGACAAAACTACAATCTACACCGATCCAGGAACATCATTTGTCCGCTTAGTATGAATAAATGCTTTTTTTAACTATAATTGCAAACTGCTTACAAATGCATAGTTAAGCTTATCAAATGTCAATTTCAATTTAAGTATCTTTGATACATAATTTAACAATGCTCATGAATGTCTATTTCGTACTTTTGTTGATGGATATTTGCCGTTTGACATTTGTCTTCATATATGTACACTTAAAATTGAAGAGCAGTTAAAATTTATACATACCAGGAAACAATTGCAAGTCCAGGATTTATTGATTGACTGGTTAAAACCTTTTCTTCATGAGAAATTCACACTAAAAAAACAACAAGAAATATTTTGGTGATTTATCATTGGTTTTACATATTTTATCTATTTGGAGTTTCTCGGAACCCCTATTATAGAGTTTATCAAACGGATATTTTCATACAAAATCTCCTTTTTCTCCTTAACTGTTTTATTGTACTATGGCATCGAACCTGACAGGATGAGAATGACGTTTAAAATAAGGAACTTTGGAATTTTAAGGTGTATATTGATTTACTGGACCACGGCACGGAGCATCGCTTTTAAAGTGGTGGCTAGACACCTACCCCAAATCCCGAGAAGCAAATAATACAGGTAATAATAATGAATGGATAAATCAATATGAATAAACTAGTAACATTTTAATCCTAATCTAAGAGTAATGAGTTGAATCTAATCATGCATCATGCAACATGACAAACTCAGTACTAAAGTTCCTTTTGGAATATATTCAACAAGCATAGAAAGATAATATATATGCTTTGAAAGTAAAAAACAAAAGAAATGACAAGGAAATATCAATATTTTATTATTCATTTAATTGCACTTCAGATAACCTTTCGATCTGTGTCATTTTTGAGTATCTGACGCAAGCTAATGTTAAAGGATATATTACCCGTGGCAAATTCCCTAAAATTTACAACATATAGATTGAAATATAAACCCACCTTCGTATGCTCGTCCTCGGTAATGATGTATTTGTACTTGGGGAGACAGGTTGAGATGGCTAATTCCGACAGCTGTTACAGCTCTCCGGCTGGATCACTTTCTTCCATTCCTGGAATAGCACCCAGGCAACCCCTTGGTCACAGCAGTTCACAACAATTTTTCAAAACGTTTGCTCCAGGTAATAACACATTTTAACAGTTATCAATTAATGACGAATCTCATGGTTATGTCTAATAAAGGTATTGGAAATTATTATTTTTCAACACAAAGATGTTTGTGTTTTGACAATCAGTTGAGGAGATTCTGCGAATTTTTATTTATCAAACCTTGCAGAACTACAATGATATATGTATACGAGTAATAGAACATTTTTCTTTAATCATATAAATATGTTTAGCATGTCAAACTTGTTAACCTCACTAGTTAAACAACAGCATTTTAAGAGTCGTTTAACTCTCTATAAGCTTTTATTTCATGTAAAATCAAAGGAGGGTTCGCCTCTTCTCCTTAATATGTATCTGCTAAATTATTTGTTGATCAAATGTAAAACTTTAAAAAAAAACACTCTGAATTGCGCATACGTTGTAAACTTCGTGTTTTGATATCTGTTTAAATGTATGCATTTATATATTTATTTATCTTAATTGTTTGAATAGTAGAGCGGGCTTTTAGTCCAAAACACTACCGACAAATGAAACCATGCATTCTGTATTTATCTTTTTCCGGTGATATGGGAAGATATTGAAACTAATTGTGCTTCACAATTTACTCTCAAAATCGAATGTCAGGAAATTTTGCGAAAATTTATTAATCATTCGTCGCCAGACATTGTTGATAGAGATTTGTTTTTATCTCCGAAGAGAAAATGTCTGTTTTCTTCCATAAACGCAAGAAAATGAACCTGTCGTATAAGATGTGATTGTTATATCAAAGTATCTTAAATTTATCATTCGGAATGTTTTTATGTTCACAACAACTTTTATTCGATTTTTACCGCTAGTAAACATTTTGAAAATATAAATAAGCGAGACCTGGTATGATGAAAAACCATTTATATAGATGTAAACTAGATGTTCGTTTACATGTACATGGAAAGTGTATCTACATGTAGTGCAATGTACACTACCTTTATACTCTCAATATTGTACATCAACTGCTGAATGCTAATTTCAAAATTATGACGTTCAAGCAGCATATTTATAACAAAATAGATGCATATTTTTGTCTGAAATCTAAAGAAAAATCTAGATGATGAGGTGGAATTGGGTCCACCTACCTAGTTTTGTCAGAGTTTTGCAACCGAATGCGGTGGGCGTATTTGAACAATAAACACATGCACTACATGCAACGCGCGTGATTTACACGCTCTGTAATTCATTTTTATCGTGATCCAAAATGGATGTTCAATCTGTTTTCAATCCCTCAATCAGTTCAAGTAGGCTCCAATATAACAAATAACTGGTTGTAGTTATTTGGAGGGTTAAAAGTAGACCTAACATGGCTATTGTGTCTCGACGAAATAATAGAGTCAACAGTAGTCTATAATGGATAGATTTATGGCAGGACGACCGTGCGTATTTGGGGATTGGAGTGAAATCGATATGTACGAGTATTCGTTATAAATTATTGAAAAGGAATATTAACGTCTCCGTCTGTATAGTAAAGTGCATTAGATACCTGAACATATGAAATAATATGATGCATTAGATACTTGAAAATATAAAATAAGAGGATGCATAAGATGCTTGAAAATATGAAAAATAAGATGCATAAGATGGTTGAAAATATGATATAATAAGATGCATTATATTTTTGACAATATGAAATAATAGGATGCATTAGATACTTGAAAATATGATATAATAAGATGCATTAGATTCTTGGCAATATGAAATAATAGGATGCATTAGATACTTGAAAATATGAAATTATAACATGATGCGTTAGATTCTTGAAAATATGAAATAATAGGATGCATTAGATTCTAAAAAATATGAAATGATAGGATACATTAGATTCTGAAAAATATGAAATAATAGGATGCATAGATTGTTGAAAATGTTAAATTATAGAATGCATTAGATAAAATGTGAAATAATAGGATGCATCAGATGCTTGAAAAAATGGAATTATAGAATGCATATATGCTGATGTAAATATGTTAGTGATATAATCACCAAACGAAACATTTTATTTTTGTGCAAAATTAACATTTAAAAAAAAAACATTGAGAAATTACCTGTGGTTTATTCACTCGTTTAATGAAAAAACGTCATAGAATGAAAACAAAAATAACAATAATCTTTGTGTACCATTAATGTATTAAATTGACTAAGATATAGGAGAAATCCGATTCTTCATTCTTTAAATACACGCAGATCCCATATTAGAAATCGTTTTGATTTCATTAACAATGTGACTTTTTTAAAGGGATATTTCAGCCAAATAGCATCCAATGGGAATGTTTTCTTTTCCTTTCGAGAAACATTGAATTTCTATAGATTATTACTAAAAACATGCAAAAGCATATAAAAACAGGTAACATCAAATAACATCTGATGATCGTAAACCAGGGGCTGGTAATAATCTACGTGTAATAATCTACGTGTAATAATCTACGTGTTCGAAAAAAAATTAACGAGAAGAACGTACAGAATCAGTAGTCTGATAAAATTAAGACACGGGATATTGTCCTGAAAACCCTGATATTGTTGCTGTTGTAATAATGAGTCTTTTTTTATTTTGCTCAAAAACTGAATACCGTCACAATATATTGAGCGTGTTATCTTAATTTTTTTTATGATATGGGAGGGAGTCTAATTTTTGTTTCAGTTGTAACATTTGGATTCAGTAGATTCCACAACAGCTATCAGTATACATGACTTTCATTTTGTTAACATTGAAAAATCTTTCTAAATGTAGCATGTTCACCCCCTTAAAAAGCGAAAGTGTATCCGTTTCTTTGTTGTTGTAGATTATATCATCATATGACTGATTTCCTGTTAATTAAACTTTTGTATAATTATAATGATTATAGACTCTTACTTACAACATTGAGAGTGTATCCTGGATAAAACTACATCGTCTTACCCACTCAAAAACACCCATAAATATACAATGAAAATGAAAATAAGACGCTATTTAGATTCATATTTAATATCTCTTAAAGATATATAAGAGAAAGAAAGAAACCATCACTCGATTACACTAACACTGTGCTAATTATATGGTAATTATAATGGTGTTGTGTTGTGCATGTACTATGTCTAAATAGTAGTCAGGGTTTGATACATGGTGCACGAGCCGGAGGCGATTGCACTATGTATCAAACCCTGACTTCTATATAGGCATAGTACATGCACAACACAACACTATTGTTGTTATTATGCCAAGTGATGTATATATTGACGTGCTTTGCTATAAGTAGCTGTGATGTTTGAGTGTTGTCTTGTCCCAAAAAATAATCACCGGAAAAGCTAGCGTTTGTTCTTTCAAATTAATCAATTGATTTTAAATTGATTGATTTTTTAATCAACAAGTTGTTGTACAATAAAAAATCAAGAAAGGTTTTCGGGTTTTTTTACAAATAATAATAGAGACGTTTCATCTTACCGAGAAAAAATCGAAATGTTTAGCAGACGAAATCTCAATGAATTTTGTTCTTGAACATTCTTTATCAAGCGCCAATTAAAAAAAGCGTTTTTGTTATTCTCATGTAGAATTTCTTTCGGAATTGTTTCATTTAGTTGTTGAAAAGTTTATCAAAACTTTAATTTATAAAATTATCGTCAATGATGAAGTGTTTTTGGAAAGATTAAAAATTTTAATTGCTTGACGTCAATCGTATGTTTCTACGTTATATATATATATATATATATATATATATATATATATATATATATATATATATATATATATATATATATATATATATATATATATATACCATAAGATACATTATCGGCTACTGTAGAGTAACGGTAACACGTTGGGATTCAAGGCAAGAGTTCGAATCCCACTGTTGGCGCTTGCAAAGTCGTTGTTGTAAACATTTGCTGTGCTCTATTTCGGCATAGTATGCTTAGGCTTTATAAACTCATTGTATACTATGCGTAAATAGATGTGTATTGAATAATTAGCGACAGACTGACAGGAGGCATAATCATTTTTAGTAGGATTCTCTTTCTGCTAACTGCAGGTACGTATGTCCGGTCTGAAAAAAATTTAAAATGGTTGACCTGATCGTTGATCCGTGTTTTTCAGACCAGAAGCTACAGATTAAATTTTGTACTTTTTTGTCTGACTAAACTGCATATAGAAAATTTATTTTCGTTTAAATAGACAGTGCTAACAAGAATATCATCTGCATGCATTCCTTGTGTGAATTTTTGCGTTGCTTTAATATCAATCATCGATCGTTAAAGCTTTGATTTGCAGTTTCATTTTTTTATGTATTATAAGGTAAAAAAAAAAAACAAACAATTTTTTAAACATTGTTGACTAGGTGAATGGTAGAGGAATTCGTCGATTAGTAAATTTGTATAGCTATTTGAAGTGCATGTTCTATTCTTATTTTGTTTATGAGTTACTCTGCCAATGAGCGAACACCTTATTTTTTTTATCATATAGCCTAGGTACTAGAGATGTACAAATCAAATAATTCTTTTTTCAGAATAGATTTTAAATGCTAATATTTCGAAATATTTATCATTAATGCGTTTTCACGTGATATGTGTGATGCATGATGTATGCTGTCACCAGAAAGGTTATTTAAGATATTTCCATTTTTTTTTTAATGATAAGGATAATTTGAATCAAACTATTTAAACAAATTGAAGACCAAGAGCCATAACCGTTATGAGCTGAAACACGTACAGTTATACAAATCCAAGTTTGCTCTTGAAAACACATTTACATAAGTTATGCAGGCTAAATTGATTTATTTACACAGTAAATCCCTCTGTTTAAGTTCCATGTTTGCAAGTTACGAAATTACGAAATATAAATCCCATGTAATATATTACGGACGTATTTTGCATGATAGATAAAATCTCAATTTGTACCTTTTCACTAAATAACAACAGCTTTTTAAGAATCATTCATTTTACAGAAAATAAAATAATAGGCGTATTAACACCGTCTTAGAAGGGTTCAACATGCGGGAAAAAGGTGTTTGATGCAAATAAAGATATCAAAACGCCTGTTGGAAATATGTGTGTGTGTGGGGGGGGGGGGGGGGGGGGGGGTTGGTAGCTGGGAACGTGATACAAGATATTTTTTATTACATGCTTTATCATTGTTTTGCGACTTTAACACATGACTGTTTTTAAATTTGATAGGACCCCCTAACTCTAGTCGGCCCCTCCCAATAACTCACAAATCTAGATTTGCACACTAATGGTACATGTAATAAGTAAATTTATTTCAGCTGTCGCATGTACAGGTCATCTCGTTAAAATTCTCTATAATCTATTGATCTATTGAAAAGAAATCTTCCTTTCTGACCGGGACGCAAAGCAAATCTTTCAGAAGTAAAGTACGCCTTGCACAGGGTAGTCCAAAAGATCGAGAGAGGTTTGTGATCTTAAAGTTTACTTTTTCTTCTTTTTAAATGAAATTTGTTGAAGAATTTCAAACATCCCCGGGCGATTCTTAAAGGAATTTATGATGTAGGTAACTGGTTCAGAAATTGATTTGTGCAAAGGAGTTCGGGGTTCAAAGCCTTTTTTTTTAAAGATCCCCATTATCAGCTTTTTTTAATATGTTGAGAAATCGTTTTTTTTACTATAATAATCATTTGTATCGATCCCTTAATGTTAAAAGATTACGTAGTAACTCGTAACTTACATATTTTCCCATTGACATTTAACTGCATATAGACTGAGATATAGATTTTGGGGAAATTATTAGATACAATGCATTACTTTATTAAGACGGATAAACAAATTTTGGAGAGTAAAATTGATATAACTATACATAGACGGATAAAAAGAAATACATTTATCTTCATAGATACTAATAACACGTAAAATGGCAAACATAAGTAGCCATGTAAACGACAATGTAACATTAAAGTCATTGACGGCAATTCGCCCTGACTGATTAGATGTATCGGTTTAATTGGTTAATTGGAGTTATGTAAAAATAGCATAAAGTTTGCGTGTCATTTTATAATTTATACATTGTTCTCGTTTCCTTTTAAAAGATTACGGCCGAGCATGCGGTACAGATAATTTGTGAATTTTTCTAGAACAATGTTTTTCGCTCGATTTAGTTTGCGCAATAATTTAAGTATAAACTAAATCATTTTCGTTTAGAAATTACCTATGTAATTTTGACATGTACTTCCTCTTCAACAATATAACTTAGATATTTTAAAGTGTATGCAATAAAAAGGACTCTGAAATCTTGATAAGACTTGCGTGTTGCACATGTGCAGAATACACAAAAGCAGGGACATCTACACGAAGTATTAAAGAATGCAAGGGCGAGGCCAATCGCAACTTCTCGGGCCTTTCCGGCAAGCTCGGAAAAACACCTCGAATGTATTAACATCACCGGATGTTAGAATTTTATACAAAATGGAGTCGCTTCCCATTAAAATAAGTATCGGCTAGACAGTCTTGTATGTCGCTTCTGTGTTATATTTTAGTGTATATCGTTTACTTTAATGAAGTATAGGTCACATCTCAACAGATCGTAAAATGTGTTCTATTTATTTCAAGTTTTACAAAAAGGGGGGTTGTCATTGACGCCTAGTTAATACATTCGAGGTATTTTTCCGAGCTTGCCGGAAAGGCCCGAGAAGTTGCGATTGAGGGCGAGGCATGTATCAATGTAGTGTTGGTATACAGGTACTTGGTTTAAATACTCAACTCTCAGAGAGAGAGAGAGAGAGAGAGAGAGAGAGAGAGAGAGAGAGAGAGAGAGAGAGAGAGAGAGAGAGAGGGGGGGGGGGGGGGTGGTGGGTGTGTATATGAATACAAATTATTGGGAAATTGAAACGTTTCCAGGTACGACATTCTCTAATTTGTTATATTCATTGTTTTTTTAAATGACATTAAAATGAAGTAATTTACACCTGGATCATTGGTCTAAATAAGGATATGTATACATACATGTACATGTATATATAACGTTGATTGAAAAAGGCAGGGCGTTATATATGAACGACACTTATATTAATGCTGGCATACATGTTTCTGTTGTCAAGGTGATCAAGGAGGGTAGAATCTTATATCTGCACTAAAGAGATCACGAAATAGAAAACCTGATATATTTTGCGTATATAGCCATGCATTGTAAATACTATGTTGATAACGAGCATTACTATTGTTTCATTGAATAGATACAAAAAAGCATTGGTCCGAGAGCTTGAATTTAGGTTTTAAATTCATCAAAAATGATACGAAAGTCTTAGGAGTTTTTTACTTATCATAGGATTAAAATATATATGTTTATCATTCTGTGTTCAAAATAAGGTTATTTTATAAAATATACCACGTGAAAGAAATTTCCGCTTTTTCTGATGATTATAACTGCGATTATAATAAATAAGTGATTTTGATGAGTGGATGATTTAACTTTGTTAAGATAAAAGTTTATAAAGGCTTTGAAGATTTATTGATATATTTGTTGGACAATTTTGTGTATTATACTTAATAAATAATAAAATATTTCCTTCTATCTTCGCGCTATAAGTGCATACAAATCATACATAAAAGAAACAAACAAAAGTCCTGGTGAACTTCCCCGTCATTAATAATCAGATCGCTGTGTTTATCTGTAGTGACAATTTACCGTTTTGGTTTTTTGCTAGCCCTAAAGAAAAATGTATAATTAGAATGTTTGACATTACTTACATTTATTGCTTTTTGTGATAAGGGGGAAGAAAATGGCAGAACTTCTTTTCATAGTTTTATTTTGTTAATTATTCTTTAAAATCTTTTTACCTGTTCTGTTTATGTTTTTCCTGACCATTATAAATATCAACTAAGATACAGGACATAAGTCAGATTTACGGACATTAACTGATCTTAATAAATAACATTTTTTTCTTTTTAATATAATTTTTTTATGAAATACAAAAGAGAGGAAATTTTTTTTTAAATACTTTCGGAAGACAAATTACCTAAAATCAAAGTACTGAAAGTACGGAAAGCATTAAGCGTAGAAGAAAGCGTTAAAATATACCAAATGTTAAGAAAATTTGTAACGAATTGTATTGAAATCGGGATTTGTTCGGCATTGTAAAAACGCACTCACTCAGAAATCTGAAATAAAATTGAATATGCTTAATTATAGAATACATATATCGTGAACCTTAAATGACTGATTAATGCATGTTGTCCTGTTGTAGTAAAAACTACATGCTGATGACCTTAAAAATATAGAAATCACATCATTTCACAATTAATCTATGTACAATTTTATTTTTGAAGCATAGGATCTTATATCCTCTCGATGAAAGAATATGTAATTTTTGTGTATTAAATGAAATAGAAGACGAGAGTCATTTTCTGTTGAATTGTACAATCTATTCTGATTTTAATTTAGAAGGGAATTATTTAATAATATAGGACATAATCCAACACTGGTAATGTCAAATTTAGACTGTATTATTTTTCTACTGTCAAATTTTCCTAGACAAACCTCTAAAAATTTACTTGATTCTTACCTTTACAGACAATCATTATTGTATAAAAAACGCAATGCGTAATATGTGTCTAATAAATATGCTAAAAGATCATGATTGATTTAAAATCTTAGCAATTTCTGGAAATTGATAACTTTTGCAGTTATTTTATAACGATATTGCTAGTTGGTTTTAAACATTTAAAACAACATGATCAAAATAAAAAAAAAAAAAATGTCAACAACAAAATTAGATGCTAACTAAGTAAATTAAATGTTTATTGTTGTTTATTTGCTACAGTTTATCAACTCTTTGTTATTACATCTGACAAGCCATCAATTTTGCTATCGGCTAGACAGGCTCTTCTGTGGTATATTTTAGGGTAAATCATTGAATTTAATGACGTCTATTTCAGATCTCAACAGACGTAAAAAGTGTCTTGTTTATAAAAAAGTTTAATTAAAAGGGGAGCTGTCATGCACGCCTGTGCTAGTGTCCCAACACTAATTCATCAAAACATGTCTGAGGCAAAATAATTCCCAATTTCTCCGTTAAATTTGGGGCGTTTCCGCCCGCTGAAGGTTCAGTTTTTCTTAATTTTGATTTTTTTTTTTTATTTTGTTAAATTAAGAGTTGTTGTACTTGGAGGTTTATGCATATGAATGTTACTAAAATTCGTGAAATGATTTTTAATGATAATTATTAGTTAAAGAAATGACTGTTGTTGAAATTGGTTTGCAATATGTATGCCCCTAATGTTAAGTGCATGATAATCAGATGTAAAATGCGAAACTTGCGGCGATGACTGTTGTATTGACTCAACATAGTGAAATTGCAAGTTACAGACAGGAGGTAAAATAATATGTAAAGTAGGTGGATGGGATATAGTAAAGTATACATCAGTAAGTTTCTGTCGTGTGATGGTGCGACATGCACACGGTACAGAATGTCAACCCTTTGCAGGAAATTAGCTGGAACAGGAGGGGGGTCTAGATTGTTGAAAAATCATGAAAACTGGGTAAAATATGAAATGGTCGAAAGCGCAGAAAAACCACTATGTAGAAAATTTTACAAATTATGACTGGTAATTTTCCTCACAAATTGGTGATAGGTCTTTTAAGAAGTAAATTAAAGGCATTTGTGCTGAACTGGAACTGAGGACATTCTAGTTACAGAGTTCCGAAGACACACATCCCCTGACTACAGTGAATTGTATAAAAAAAAAACTGTCCCATGCCACCTACATGTAGGTGTAGGTGTTTCGGAAACGCAAAAATGAAAGAAGAAGTGGGTTTTGAAAACTGACAACATAAAAAAGTGCTGCAGCTTTGTTCAGTGATTTCAACATATAATGAGACTATGACCTTTTTAGGTGTTATTTTGCATGTTTAATTAAAAGTAAATATACCTTCTTTTTTTTGGAGGGGTGGGGGGTTAAATCGCAAAAAACAATTCAAGTGTGAAAGCTTGAAAACAAGTTAGTTCACTTCCTACAAAGAGTGCATGAAAAATCATAGAATACCATACCCTCTCCATTTAACCGCTCCCTTGCCGCGGTGTGTTTATCTGTATACATTATATGGCCTGCAAACTGATAAAGGGTTTAGAGTTGTTAGATATTGAAGAAGTATAAGTGTCACTGTTTCACTGAGGAAACATAAAATGTTACCGGTAGGTAGAGGCACTAATTATACCCGGGGACGTCCGATAAGAGGTCGATATCAAAGTCAATACCGACTTTCTGTAGTCAGTCTTATTAGTTTTTGTGAGGGGTGACGTTATTTATGGGGGGTACCCTGGGTGGTGGTGATAGACATTGGTGACAGGGACCTCTAGCTGGTAGGTGCATGTGTTTTTGTTTGTATGGGCTATTATTTCATGTCGATTTAGTTTTCACTTTTTTTAAGTTTAAAGGCTACAGCCTGATGGATAAAAATCTATTTATCAAATTTACAAAGAAATTATAATTACATAGAAGGGAATATCTTAATATTTTTTTTTGAAATTGGTGAATTTGCGGATTGCGACTTGGTGCGGATTTAGTGAATTTGTAAGCGTACAATACCAGCATTCACACACTGCAACATATATATGCATCCTGCCATGCAGTGCATCAGTCGGTTATATATTTTAAGAGCCAAAAAGTTAGTCATTTTCCTTTTAAGATTATTTTTAAAATAAATAAAATACGGTTACGGCATGGTTTTAGTAATAAGATGCGTGTTGTGATATATTCAGGCTCGAATTTTCACTTATTTCTTCTTCGACAAAAACAAAATAACTTGCTTTATACAATACGACTGGAATTTACTGGATTTTATGTTATCAAATCAAAATATGTACACGGCCATAAATAATATACTGTCTCGTATAGTTAATTTAATTTGATAACATGAAGTTCCGTAAGTGACACAATGCTTGTTCAAACTTCGGTGAATACTAAATAGTCGGAGCATTGCATTACGTCACAATATGGTGCCAAATTTTGGTTGCTGTGTCAATAAAATATTTTCAACATCAAGTAGTTTAGTTTTTAGTTCAGGATATAAAAGAAAAGAGATTTGTTTAGATCCTCTATCTCCCCCCTACTCTACATAAACAATGAAGTTCCGTATTCTTCCGTTGTTTTAATTGCATTAATATCTTTTTAAGAGTCATTGGAAAGTCATCTAATTAAGACCGATTAATATTAAAAACCATCAAGATAGGGTATCGCACTCAGCATATTCGAGAGACCGTACATTTTCGTGTAAGCTAAACATTGTTTATGTTAATGATAACGACATTTGATCGAGATCCATTCATTAAGGTGAAACAGTTTGCATTCATTATCAAATTTTTTCATTCGACTAGTATCACTTTTATTTGATTTTTTTTCTGATCTTTCACCTTTGTTTTGTTTTTACAGAAATGGCGTCCCATGACGAAGGGAATCCGAATGGCGACCCACTGCACGGGTATATATGTCGTGTTCATTTTTTTTTTTATCATACTCTTATGTTGAATACTGAAATCTGATTGTTTCTTTAGACCGAAAGAGTTACAAAATAAGAGAATCACAGAACAACCCAAAACTAACCAAGTTTGCGCAGTAAATTGCAAGTTTTTTATTATGTTGGAGGCAAATGTACACTGCAAGGGTCACTTTTCTTCACGTACAGTGTGTTAATTTTTATAAAAATGACACTTATTCTTCAGCATTTTACGTTATAAAGAGTAAAGCGGGAAATCTTGAGATGTCTACCTTAAGACGCCATTAATAAACGAATGTGCACAAAAAGGCCACTCGAATCGTATCTAGTTGCGTACAGATTGACGAAAGCAAACCCGTGACCTACCTTAACTGTTATATTCAGGCAGTTAGATTCGGGGGGGGGGGGGGGGGGGGGGCTTCCTCATGGAGTTGGCCCCCACTTTTTTGGTAGTATGTAAAAAATAGGTATGAAAAGAAGGAAATTAGGAGCGAAATTGATGTTTTAGACATACTACCCCCCCCCCCCCCCCCCCCTCAGATAAGGATTTTGAATTTTGGAAAATTAAATTTTCTCTTTTTTTTTCGTTTTTTTTTTTCCCTTTTGCTTGTCAAGATTTTTTGGATGAGTCTGCCCCCTTTCAAAAATGATGTTACGTGCCTGATATCAAATATGTTTAGTGTCGTCATTCAACGCATCGCTGTATTGCCGAAGCGCATACTTTAAAGCGAGATTTGCGATAAAATGAATTTAACGCTCAATAATATAATTTATAATTAGTAAAATGTGA